>NW_010249708.1:90632-109696 GCF_000690775.1 Eurypyga helias
ACCGTTTTGGGGTTGGTGGAAAAAAAAAAAAAAAAAAAAAAAAAAAAAAGTAGAGTGCAGGAAGTGCAGTTAAAAGAAGGATCCTGGCAGTGGTTTCAGCACAAGGGGTGTTCTCTGGAAGCAGAAGGACAGGAGGTGTCGATGGTACCCGAGTACTCTGTTGTAGGAATGCTGCAGTTTCTTACCGAGGTCCATGTTGTGTTGCAGGACATGGGAAGAACAGAAGGCAGAGCATGCTTTTTTAAAGCGGGTGACCTGGGGTCAAGCCCAAGCCTATCCTGTCAGTCAAGGACTCGGATCTGAAGGCACTGCTCTCTGTTGGTGGACTTGGAATCGCAGTTTGTCTACACTGTCCTCTTCACAGTGGAGTCTTTTTATTTCCAACCTGCAGATTATGTTTTTATATTTGTTGTCACAGTGTGACAATTTTTTGTACAGTTGGTTTTAAGGTCTCCTCTGCCACTAGAGCCAGTAGGTTACAGCTGTTGATGTAACTGTAGCTGCAATTTTTGTGCAGGACTGAGAAACACAGTGCATTATTTATTGCGGAATCATTGCTGCTAAATAACTACTGTCTGTATAGTTAACACAACAGTTCCATGCCTGAAGAAGTTGCAATGGCTTTATAATATGTGAATGCATCTGTTTCTCTTCAGAAAATGTTCTACTGCTGCGGGGTTATTTTGTATTTCTCAAACTGCAGTGTTTCCTGGAATGTAAACATAGCTTTGCTTGGCTATAGGTGAACCATCTTTACTGCTCTAAGTTCTTGGCACTTAATTCCTTATTTAACATTGGAAGTATGTGTTGAAGTAGTTGAAAATTTATAATGCATATTATGTTTTTGAGAAGCACATGGTGAGACAGTTGATTCAAACAAGTGAACAGTAACTGTTATTTGCTCTCAGATCCTCTGGTAGTTATTGATAAGTTACAGCATGTAGACTGGATGATAAACTTTGTCAGGCTCACTCCAGCATAGCGTATTTGCACATTGTGGTGCATATGGGGCCTGCAGAAGCAACGACTTTTTTACCTTGTTTTTAACTTGGAAACACAAGCAGTAAAAAGACGATTCATACACCTTGGACCCTGGCTTACTTTTGAAGTTTAGAATCGTTTCATTACAGAGGAACAGGACAACTAATGGCAAGAACGTGGGAATAATGTCACACTTTTCCTACCTTGTTGCTTTCCCATCTGCTCATTATTCAGTTGAAATCAACTGGAAAGTTGCAAGTTTGTACTTGATAAGAACTCACTAGACTACAGAGCTTTTACAAGGGGAGGGAACTTTGAGAGTTTTTCAGATCTTAGATGTTATCTGTTTACCAGAGCTAGTAAACATGTTACTTCTATGCTTATGCATCTCAGTGAGTATCATAAGTACACCCTTGGTGATGGTTACAGTATTTTTAAGCATTTGTGTTCACCTTTATGAACCTATTTGTTTAGTGCATCTTAAAGAGACTGTAAATCTTTATTGGTATATTTTGAAATGGTCATGTAAATCTTTGGCTGGTATATCATGAAAATAGTCATAGGTAACTTAATTTTTCCTGACATTCACTGTAAAACATTCAGGGGTCCTACCATTTCTGTTCAGGAAATCTTGTAGTTTATTGTTATTTAACAGTATTAAGTGAATTTTTGTATATTTCATTTTAACTTTATTTGTGAATAGTGATTGTGGCATGTTTGGGGGTGTTTTATTAATATTTCATTGATACTGGTCAATTTGAATTGGGTTGGTTTATTTTTTTTTTTTAATTTTCTGGCAGAGAAAAGTTCACGTGTGATGGTGACTATCGGACCACTACTGCTTTTCAGCATTTGTAAACCGGTTTTACGTTAAAACTTGTAGACCTAACAACCTGCTGTTATTTCTAACTGACCGACCTGTATTAATATTGTACTTTTGAAAGTATAAATATGATGTGGAATTCTTGGGTTTGTTCTGAAATTTATAATAACAAAGGCCCTGTGTTGTTAAAAATACAGACTAAGTGACCTTGCGGTTCTTGGGGCATCGTTGGAAGCGCTTAGCTAGGTCTGTGTCTTGAGAGAGTCGTCCGTTTTATCTTTGGCCACTTATCGGTTGATGCAGAAGTAGTGGCAGTGAAAAGGAGCGCGACTCCTCCGTGACTGAGGCCGTCGGGGATCGCAGCGTACACGTGGTCCGTAGTCTGTTCTGAGCAAGTCCTGCCTGTCACAGGGTGTCACAAGTCTTGCCTGGGGCGAGGAGCGTAATCCGTGTCTCAGACGCATGCAGGGGTCTCCCATGGGTACCGGCGGGAGCGGTACGTGTGTGTCAGAGGCACGTTTGGCACTGAGGGAAAACCTTTGTCCTGAAATAGTTGTTATATATTTTTTTATAGTTGCTATGGATCTGATCTAGATTTTATACTGATTAACTTTGTAGGAAATAGTTGTAGGCGTGATGGTGTCGAAGCAAGAGGTATCAGAAAAACATCTTTTTTTACAGAAGTAGCGCAAGAGATGGAGTAAATGTTCGCTGTGGGTAAATGTGGGGTTTAGCATTTCTAGAACAGTCATTTTATAGGTCATAAAAAACCAAGTAACCATGTGACACTAAGGAGTAAAGGACTTCAAGGTTTAACCAGTAAAGTGAAGTGCGTTAACAAATTTAGAAAGGGATCGGCTGCAGCTAACAAAAGGAGGTTTCCATTTTAAGTAGGAATTCAGCTGGTTTGGTTACAGATGAAAAGATCTTCCATAAATTAAAGCACTGTTTATGGAGAGATTTTTCTAAGGGCCTGCAAGTGAATCGGTTTGCTTCATTAGGAGGTAGGTTTAAAGAATGTATTTCTTGAGAAAACTGGCATCCGTAGTCAAGGCAGTTTCTGGTTTGGTTCTTTTTTTTAATTGCCTATAATTGAATTTCCTGCGCCAGCAGAGACCGCTCTGCGGCAGCTGACTGTTCGGGGCAGTAGTCGTTGAGTCCAGAGTCGCTGGGCGTTTCTCTGCCACCCTTTTCGTGCAACTCAGTGTTCTGCCTCCTGACGGCGTCAGGCGCCACGGGCTTGGTTGCTCTGTCCCCAAGAACTGAGGGACGGTTGGCTTTGTTGGGAGGAGACCTCAACCGTGCCAAAAACCAAGCAGAGAGTCACGAAGAGCGGCTGACTTCCAAGATTCAGTGTGACAACCTGTGCTCGACAAGCGATCCATTAGTGAGGAATGGCCTGCAGGTTGTTGTGGATGAAGTAGTTATTCCGAGAAGATAGCCGGTGTATCCCGTCTACCTGGGGGTAGGAACGCCAAGGTGTGTGTACAGGTGGTGCAGGAGTATGGTGGGCTTGGAGGCTGGGAAGAGGCAGGTGGTGACGAGGCTGCGTGTGCACGCGGGTGAAGGCTGAAGGGGAGAGAGGGCGGGTGGAGGCTGGGGACGGACAGGACGGAGCGGGAGACTGAGGGGCAAACCAGCTGCTCGGCAGTGCGCTAGTGGGACGTGAATCTCGACACGGCTGTGTTCTTTTTGTGCTGCTTTACCACAGCATTAAGTAGCCAGAGTGTATCCCTGAATTGGGCAATAAAGGTTAAAATAAACAATTATTAAAGAATCAACATCCTTTGTACTGGCAAGTCATTTGAAAAAGAGCAAGGTGTAGTGTTCTTTGGGCTGCTCGCTTGTGTTTGCACGCGAGTTTTTCCATGTAACAGAGGTACATTGTTTCTGGTTTGCGGTGTTAAGGTGGAATTAAGGTTAAGAACACATTCAGTTATTGAGGACAAAATGCATGGAAGGCATGTTGTAAATATCCACAAGCTAAATATTATAAACCCAGGAAATACCTGGAATTAAGGTCAGATTTGAAAGAAATCCAAACAGATGAGGCTGTGGAAATGCACAACTGTAGTGACAGTGAAGAAAAATCACAAATGAGCTTGTCTGTGACACCACGCGGTCCCAGGCGCGGTCGTTCGTCTGGTCACTAACAGGCAGAGCTGAAGTCATTCTTGTGCCTTGCTGGCCTGTTTCAGTACCCTTTTTTCCCTTAGTAAAGTTTGGTTTTGAAACAAATGCAGTATTTCTGTGAAATTTCTTAATTTGAGGGAGGAACCTGCATGCTTATTACAGTTTGTTTTGGGAGTTTTTATTTTTCAGAGACTGGGCTGTTCGAGATGTAACGCTACTGCTTGGCCTGTGTGTGGGTCAGCAACATCCGTGTGTCTCGCCAACGTCCATGTCAGACCAGTTTAAGAGACTGACAAGGTAACAAGTATAGGCTATAAAACACGAAGTGCTGTGCAGTGTTCAGCCAATTGGTGCATTGCAAGGTGAGCTCTGGCTGGGCTGGTGGGATGATTTTGAAGAGCCAGGTAGGTGCATGGGCTTGGTAATTCGCACCATCCAGCCTCTTCATCTGGGGGGTTCAGCTGCACAGAAACCACACTCTTGTTCTAGGCCGCAGTGGAAGTTCCTGTTGTCAGAACTGGGATTAGAATTCAGCTAGTCTACATTTTGATTTATTTAATCTTTTGTGTGTGATTTCCACTGGGCTGTACTGTGCTTCTCTCATTAAGTGAAAGGAAAAGATTGATGCCAACAGAAAACGTGTACGTTACAATTTTCCATTATTTTCACGTTTTCAAAAATCCCTTAACTCATTTAGGTTTTGCAATTTTTGAGCCAACACTGTGAGCGCACACACATGCACATACTTACTGTGGTAAATAGCTGCTTAGTTTATTGTCCGGGCTGCATCCTCCACAATCCATGATGAAGCAGGCCTGCCTGAGCCGACTGCTTGTATCGGCTTGTATTGCGTCGCCTCGAAGATGCTCAGAGGGCTGGAGCACCTCTGCTATGGGGACAGGCTGAGAGAGTTGGGCTTGTTCAGCCTGGGGAAGAGAAGGCTCCGGGGAGACCTTATTGCCCCTTCCAGTACCTGAAGGGGCTACAAGGAAGCTGGGGGGGGCTTTTTACAAGGGTCTGTAGTGACAGGACAAGGGGTAACGGGCTTAAATGGAAAGTCGGGAGGTTTAGATTGGATATCAGGAAGAAATTCTTCCCGGAGAGGGTGGTGAGGCACTGGAACAGGTTGCCCAGAGAAGCTGTGGATGCCCCATCCCTGGAAGTGTTCAAGGCCAGGCTGGATGAGGCTTTGAGCAACCTGGTCTAGTGGAAGGTGTCCCTGCCCATGGCAGGGGGGTTGGAACTGGATGGTCTTTAAGGTCCCTTCCAACCCAAACCATTCTGTGATTCTGTGATCATGAAGCATATGGTCCTCCTAGTGAAACGCGTCTTGTTCAGCTCAGATGCCATACCTTGAAACACATGCTTCCCCAGACGGCCATGAAGTTCCTTCATTTGTTGCAGCGGAATCTTCTTGCCAATGGAGCTGCCATCGCTGTGGATTGCACCCGGGAGCGAATGCTCTTCCTTCCTCAGCATGTTTCGTGGAGGGGGAGGTGCATCAGCGCTGCCTGCTCCTCCTCTTCCACGTCCTTTTCCTTAATTTGCAGAAAGAGGCAGCTGGCCTGGAGCCACATTAGGAATAATTAAGGTTACATTTATCTATTCGTCCTTCTTGCAGGGTCGACATGGGCTGATGGGAATCTTAAGAAAAAAACCCCAACATGTCCTCGAGCCCTTTTTTCTAGGATGCTTTTCTACAAATCCCCCCCTTCCCGAGGCAGGCCACGATGCCGATTGCTCCAGAGGCCTTGCCTGACTGAGGTTCATTCTCCTTTTTTCATTTAAATGAATTTATACTCCTCATTAATGCTGGCAATTTCTCTGCCCTCAAGAAATAGGCTTGTACTCCATCCGTGTAGGCAGAGCACTCGCATGTTAATTGGTCAGAACAGTTCGTGTTTGGGGCTAAAAGGGATTTCACGAGTCGCAGTTTTCTGCCGACTTAGTAGAGGTGTGCTTAAATCTGACAGACGTTGTTTGTTCCTCCGAGAGGATGGAGAGTCTCAAGGTCAGAAGGGAACAGCGATGCCCTGACGTAAAAGACTTCCTGCACTTAACTGTGCCTTTTCCAAAGCCACTTGGTGGCCGTGATGGCACCTGGGGGTGCTTCCTGTAGGCACAAGATCACCCAGCCTCTTAATGCCAAGACTCGTTGCGTTAACATTCGGTGGTCTCTGTTCAAGGACCGTCTCCCCTTGAAACCGTCACCTTGTTGACAGTTCCTTCCCCCTCTGGTAGGCGTTTCCGGGTTGGCGGCTGCCTGTCCGATGAGACTAGTGCCATTCAGACAACCAGATTGTTCTGTGTTGATGTAAGGGACGCCTGTCAGCTCTTACGTAGTTGGCTGTCGCCCAGCACTGTTCTCCCCACCTGGGAAGTTTTCTTCAGAAGTCTCTTCACATACCGGTGCCAGGGCAGATGTGTGCCACCCCTTGGCAAAGCTGCCCACTAGCTGTGGCCCTGCTGGTGGATGCTTGCTGTTCTGGAAAAAAACCCAAAAAACAGTGTAAAGGTGAGCCAAAACGAGCCTGATCCTGCACCCAGCCTGTGCGGTAATGAAAACTCATCTCTGTATACTGCTCCAGTATGAACGAAGTGTAAATCTATCCCAAAAAAATCCCTCAGGTTGATCAAACTGCAGTTGCCACCAACAATACTGAAGAGAGAGTAACTCCTCCAGTTTTGTTTCCTCGGAGTGTTGGCGTGGAGCTCTGCACGCCACACACATCGATGCTTTCACAGCATTGATTTTGCCAACGTTTATTTGATTTTTCTCTGCAGTTGAAAAACACCTGTTAATAAAATTCAGCAGAAAATTGCCAAGACAATATTTTCTTGGAAGCACAAGGTGTAAGAATCTAGTGGTTTAGGTTAGACTTGCGAGGCTGGACTTCATTTGTGTATTTCATTTTGTCTCCAGTAGGAAGAATTTTTGTTCCACATAATTGACCGGTCTGGGAGGCAGATTTCAGGTTGACAACCTGTTTGTTTTGGTTTTTTTGGGTTTTTTTCTAACTGAAAAATCAACCCGCAAAAGCAGATGTGTTCTACTGCTGGGGTTATTCTCTGAGTGACAAAGACAGCTTTGCTTTCCCGTTTCTTGGTTTCTTCCATTAAGTTTTATTGGATTCCCTTGGATCCTTTATAGTAATCTGTTGAGACAGAGTACTGTTATTTATTCCTCCGAGCATTGCTCTTTTCTGCTGTCTTCAAAAGAAAACCAAAGTCACTCGAGGGGAGGTGTGGGTGTGTGCGCTGAGGTGGTGTCGCGCCTTTTGAAAAGAAAAAAAATCGGCCTTATGAATAGTAAAACCTTGGAAGAAACAAAATGATGAGAATCTGGATGCTTTTGCTATGAAGACTCATCACACGCTCCCTCCTCTCGTGTCCATCTGGTGGTTCGCAGTGCGGTGTTCCATGCTTCTGCTCAAGGCAAAGACCAGATGTTCACGAGTATCGGTGTTCACATTTTGAACTCGTAGCAACAACGCCGTGTGCCTTGTGCTCTCCCATTGGCTCTCCTGGCACGTACAGGGCGACACTCTACTGAAGTTGGCATTCAGGCTCGTTTAAAAATGGGACAAGAGTTGGCTCCAGAGTGAGAAAATTGCCTCTCTGAGCTTAGTTACTTAAAAATACTCCGTGTGCCTGTGAGAAATCCACTGAAAGAGAAAGGTTTGATCTGCAAGCCCTTGGGACTCCCCCAAACCAGTCAGTCCCACCCGTTCCAGCCTGCCTTCCGACCTCTGATCGTTTCACTTCGCGTAACTTCACTCATGAATTTGGCACAGATTCATCTTTGGGTTTTGACCTGACATGGTGGCTCCTCTTGGAGCTCTTAAAATGCTGATCCACCGAGTGGCTTCCCGTGCCTTTCACCCTTTTCCCTGTTTATCAGCATGGGTACTTCATACAGCTACGGCAGTTTTTTATCCTGTTAATCACTGCGAGTGAAACTGAGGAGTCATTTCTGGCTGTGCAACCCATGAGCCTGAGGAAAAGTCCTGCTGTCTTTTGTCAGACTACCTCTGCCCCAAAAAAGGCTTTGCAACATCAGCACTGCATTAATAAAATGTTTATTTAGCACCTTTCGGGTTGAAGGATCCAAAAGCACTTTACAATTAACTACACACATCATCGCTGAAAGTCATCCAAACAGAAAATCAGCAGACACCTCACTGTGTAAATGTCAAAGAACAGGCTTTTGACCAGAAAGCAAAGTAGAAGCTCTAGTGACCTGCAGACAACAGGATTCTGATTTTCGTGTGGTTTCTGAAGGTCTCACCTGGAAAACCCACGTGGTAAAGCTGCATTCAACCCAATTTAGCCACCTCAGAAAACCGAAGATTTGCATCAGGCCTGCCAAGATTAGAATCTGTGGTGCCAGGGAGTCTAGCCTAATCCTGACCTGACACCGAGATGACTAAACCATCACCTGAAGGTAGAGGACTTACCCAGTAAGTCCACGTTGCAAGTACAGAGTAAGACAGTGCTGGTTTTTAATCCAGAATCCAGATGTTTCTACATAAACATCCCACATGCACTGGATGCCTCTCTACAAGCACCAGGCATTCATTTATGGTCCTGTGACTTTCTTTGGGGGAAGGGGAAACGTGACCTCCTGAGCTTTAGTAGCTAGAATATAACCATTCCAGGAAAATAGTAGAAGGCACTTGGCACGACTGAACAAAGCACCTGGAAATTCTCTGTCGGGAATGATTCTCATTCCCTGGGAGGACAGAGATACCTGCAGTCTTTCCAGCTGGAACGCCGACAGTTCGTAAGAAGCATGTGCCAGGCAAATTCGGAGCAACCTCTCCTTTTCTACAGGAGCGTTCTCACGGGCTGGAAATGTCTCAACGGCTGTACACAGCCCCGTTCCTCCCTGTTGCAACTCCACAGAGGGAAGCAGGCACGCATGTGTAAACGTGGCTTTGTTACTCCTCAATGCATCTCCTGACCGTAACGTCGAGTACGGTGTTTTTTCGCTTCAGCAAAGAAAAATTATAAGGCTATTTTTATACAAATTGAAAGCACTTAATACAAAGTTACATGAATACACTGCATCATACGGCCTATCCGTGGAGAAAATACTGAACTACTACCATAGGGCTGTTCGATACTAGTTTTGTCTTTCAACTTTTTATCTTAATACTAGAAAATATATAAATCATTTACATGACGTTATGCAAAAGAAGGCACAGCCGGTTATAGTTTACACAAGCACAATGCATAATATGCAGAGAAAGGGATTAAAGAGAAGCTTCACATCCTTATTAGATACATTGTTGCAATCCATTAAGAAAAGTACTTCATCAACAACAGAAGTGTTCAACACTTGAGAGCTATGATATAAAAAAATTAGAATTCATTTAATGCAAAACAGATTTATATATACTTTTATATATAAACACTGTTTAAAAACGCTAACGTAATAAAAGTAGATTATCCATGTAATGAAAAGTGCAAACCGAAGTAATAGAGGGTTTCACAATGTCCTTCTCACGACACAGGAAAAACTAGCCCATAGGAATGAAGTGTTAAATCCACCAGTAAGTCCGTGGCGTGATGAGGCGTCATCAGGATTTCTGAGCGTTTGGAGAGAGCAGTACTGGAGAGGAGGCTCCGTCCAGACTGGGGAGCGGCACTGGTATGTGACCGTTTAGCAGAGTTGGAAACTGCAAGAGGCCAAAAGGTAAGAATTACCCTTTATCTCAAAGCATTCCGCCCAGAGGCGCGTGCACTCAGCGTTAGCAGCCGACTCCAGAGGGTTTCACCGCTTGTCATTTCTGTACGGGAAGATACGAACCGAACGCCTGCTGCAGCCATTAGGGGCCTAAAACAGAGGACGAAACCTGAACGATTCGTAAACGTACGGGAAAGCGTAAATCTATTATTGACTGTATTTCATATTAAAGGTCACGTAACAACACGTCTACCTACACTGGAAAAGTGAGTATTGCCCAGCAGTGTTTGCCACCTGCTCTGCTTCCAAAGACATTTTCCAATCTACAAAACACACTTAAAACCCATGTTTTTCATCTGCCCTGCACAAAGCAAAGCAGGAAAGAGCTCGGCAAAAGTTGAAGTTGAGATGTAGTTTTAGGGCAGAAGAAGTACAGCAGTGGATACAAAATGTGGGGCAAATTACTCTCGAGCAATTACAGCTTCTCTCTGTATTCCGTAAGAAACCGTAAGCTAGCTACACCAGAGCATGTAGTATGGGAAGCGAAACATACTGTAATTTAGTATTAACCTTCTACTTCTGAAATACTGTGCAAAACCCCACTAACTCAGTACCTAAGCCCTGTATTCCTCATTCATGACTCATCCCGACTTGCCTGCAGTGACGTGTATGGACTAGTTCTTAACATCTGACCCAAGAAAAAGCAAAGCAAGTAGGTGGCATAAACTTGCCGCAGCATGAGGCGGGAATTATCCGGGTGGCAGATACCCATCTGGCCTCCAGGCCGGTTCCCCGAGCATGCTGGGTTTCTGTTGGCTTGAGAGTGACGGAGCCGAAAAACCGGGCTCCCGACTTCAAGCGTCTGGGGTATTTTTACCCCTTACCGCATCGGTCCTTCAGCAGCCAACTGCGGTGTAATCGACCTCTCCACGTGCGTATCACCTGCCTGTAACAGGATTACTCTTCCACCGAGACGTGAGCGAGCGACACCCTCTGCCAGGGCCCGGCAGAAAGCCAGGGGGAGCGGCGCAGGCTCGGCAGCGTGCTGCGGGGCTGCCCACGACTGGCCCGTACCTCGGGAAATGTTCCCATCGCTGCTGTGGAGGGAGGTTCAGCAAAACACTGACCTTGATCACGAGCTCTTGCTTTCCTAGGCTAGGTTTCTGAAGTGAGGCATGTGAATTGCAGTGCACTTTATGTGATGTTGAAGGTTACAGAAAAAGAGGGTTGTGGGACCTCTGGTGTCTGTCGGGGCAGGTAGCACTCCGGCACAGCAGCCCCAGATGCAGACGACGCCGATGTCACGATTTCATCTTTCCCCTTGTCTCCATCCCAACCCAGTGCCCTTGTTCTTCTGCCTGTTGTCCCTGTAGCCCCGATGATGCTCTTCATCCATCTCCACACAGTGGGGATCTGGGATCTGACTGCACCCTCTCAGTGCTACCGTCTATACAGTTGTAACAAGAAAACACAATGTAGTTGGTGTTGAATTCAAGCTAACTTGGTAGTCCTTAAATTTGGCTGCATTTTCAAATTGGTTAATTTGAATTAACCAATTCTGTACACATCTCTCACCGTTCCAGTTATGTGGTAATTTCAACCTAACGATGCAACCTCAAACTCAGTGTAATTACACAGTAGTATGGCTTTGAAGGGAGGACTTCCCAGGCAGGTAGGTCAGTGTATCAAGGCGAACGGTGTGGAAGGAGACTGCGATTTCAGCGATGCCCCACGTAGGCTGGAAGGGTGCGTAGGTGTAGGTGAACTGCTTGCACCTTGCCAGCAGCGAAGGAGAGGTTTTCACCACTTCATAGGCATCTCCGTGCTCTGTGAGGGAGCGTGCACGTCGTGCCCAGAACAGGCTCCTCCTGGTTTGTTAAGGGAGGGACTTTGCTTTCCCATAGGCCTATCCTGGGCTTAACTGGACCGTGGATGTGGATGGATCCCACCCTAGTCCTTCTCCCTACACAAATACTAGTACTGAACAACGGCAGGCAGCGCCAAGCACAGTGCTACTGCGAAAAGCAGCGCGTGCCTGGAAGAAAAAGAAACGCGAGAGCTTGATCTCTGGCCCAGAGGCAGGCAGGCAGCTGCACTCTCGTCCTGAAGCGCTGAGGGCTCTGCTACCTGCTCTTCCTGGGGCCCAGCATTTACTCCCCTTTCCTTCACGCAGCAGACACTGTCCTGCAGGCTCTGTCTCTGCTTCCATGGGTTTAAAGAGGGGACAGGTAAATAGGCCTCTCTTTAAAAACGCCAGTTACCACCCTATTGTCTCAGACCACGTGAGAAGCTCCGGAGCGACGCCAGGAGAGGTTCCCCGGATGTCTCCGCCACACGTGCGCTTTCAGAAGTGAAACCTGTGCATTGGAAAGACCTACCTGGAACAGAGTGTTTGGTCCCTGCAGCCTGGCAGGACTCAAGGGAGCAACAGGGCTGAGGCTGCTCCAGAAGTGAATGCTGGACAGCAGCGGGCTGGGGGTCAGCAATAATCCATTTGGGGTCTGCAAGACAAAAAACACCCCATGATGCAGGCAGGCTTCAGGAGTTAGGGCTGCGTACGTCTCACTGCCTGGCTCCTTCTCCCAGTGAAGTCAGGCATAGAGCACGCCGAGTGTACTGGCCAGCAGCAACTGCCCATCCTGCCCGGCCTCCTGGCGCTGCAGTGGTCAGTACCGGACACCTGCACCTTTAAGATTCCTTCCTATGCAAACTGATTTCATTTCTAGGGTGATTTGCTTAAATACAAGCCGTTACTGCTTATTTGAACCACGCTCCTGCAATGGTATAAAATGCTATGCGTGCCCCGGTGTCCACAAACACAGCCTCGTCTCCTTCGGAGTAATTTTTTACCTTCTGGAGGGCAGCAGTTGCTCGAACTGAGTGCAGCTTTTGAAGCATTAATGCAACTGCGCGTGGAGCCAAAAAAGCCGCTGCTGGCCTTTGAAGTTCTCTCCTCCGATGGTGCCTCTTCGAGATGGAAGGAGACTGAAGAAACTGGCAGGGGCTGACGCAGTGAGAGGCGAGTGGAGGGGTCGGGTGCCCAGAGGGACTGCGGAGAGCACAGTTAATTGTCCGAAAGGAACCAAAATGGCAAGAACTAAGAATTCAATTCCTGACTCGGAGGTGGCTCCTTCCAGTGCCGTGGTGCAGGAGAGCTGGGAATGCTCTCGGCACTTCTAAAGTACAATTGGTGGGGAGGTAGAGCTAAAGCACGTGCCCATCCCCCTTCAAAGGAAGAATCACAGGAATTGCTCCGTATCCAGAGTAACTTTTATCTTTCCAAAGAAGAACGTGAAAGTGATGTGACAGTTCTGAACAAAGTATTTGGCATAATCTCACCGGTAATCTTGATGCCAATTACCAAAATCAGTCCTATTTAGCAGAGCACTCAGTGGAATTTGAGTGCGAGCGTTTCGCTGTGTAGGACAAGCGTGTCGGTGCTCTGCTGAACAGGGGCATCAGTTTGTCCAGAGTTTAAAATATGTGAAGACAGAAGGTACCGAGCATCTCCCCCCAGTAACCACCTCATCGTGCATTCCCGTACCTGCGAGCTGCCCACCGGGCCAGGAACGGAAGCGCTGCCCACCCACCCCAGGGCAGCTGCAGCCAGGGGCCTCAGGTAAGCACCGCCTGTACCAGCGCCGGGCTGTCGCGTGCCGCTGCCGGCACGCTGCCGTGAGCAGGCTGGGAGCGGCGGGTGTCGCAGCGCACAGGGATTTTCGAGCGTGACGGCCCCGTGACTTGCGAAGCAGCGCTCGAGGGATTGCTGGGGCCTTTGAGGCTCTGTGCATGCACACGCAGAGGGACACGGACCTGCTCTGACGTGCTTGTGCTGGGGTTCACAACCGGGTCAAACCATTTACCACCAGCAGAAGAGATGGGAGAGACAAGGAGCAGCGAACATTCTGGTCCTCCTGCTGATTCCATCCCAAGGTGTCCAGAAGGGTACCAAGAGCTTGGCTGCGCTTGAAGGGGCCGATTTCTCCAAGGAATCCCAAAAGAAGCGGGGTTCATGGAGAATCGTGAAGGGGAAGGACGCTGCCATCTCCCTGGTGCTGAAGAAGGTGGATCAGAAACACCAAACCCCGTGGAAGAAATCCCAGTTATGTCTAAATACGGCTGATGCTGGGAAAGCGGGGGATGGGGAGAGAGGAAGGCTGCGAAGAGGCTTGGAAAGGCAGGATGGAACCTGGGTTTGGGCACTGGGAGAACCGTGGGGTTGGTGTTCATGCAGTAAAAGAGCGGGTCTGGCGGTGTCAGGAGCACCAAGGAGGTCAGGGTTTGGATACATCTGGATGATATCGAAAGGGGCAAAGAGTGGGTGGAGGCCTGGCAAGGAGAAAATTTCTGTCTTGAGCTGATCAAGTGGCAGATCTTGTCAAGATATCTGGGCAAAACTAATCAACAGGCAGGCATTTGTGAAGGGGCTCCTTCACCAACACCCTCCTCCCGGTACCACGGTGCTTTCACGGGGCAGGAAAAGGACAGCACCAGCGAGAGCACCTTTCCCATGCGTGTTACAGGTTGATGCTCTGCAGGCAGACAGTTCTTGACGGGGATTTACGAGACTGATGAAGAACACACCTAATCAGGTCAGGATAAATACTCAGAGATCTACTTACAGAAGAGCCTACTAACCTAAAACCAAAGATGTAAGCAGTAAGACCCAATAACATTCGACTAAGGACACAGCACCATCCCAGCCGGATGAAGAGCTCCAGCAGCTATGCCGCGCTGCCTTAGTTTTTCTCTTAAGAAGCTGCAGACATCCAGAACTGAAAATACAGCTCTCGAGGGGGTCTTCCGAGAATAGTAAGGAAAACTCGGAGGTGTTTATTCCTACCTAGATACAGGCCGAAGTCTTCAGAGAGAGAGGAGATTTGAAGCTCAGCTGCCCTCCATTCGTCTCTGGAAGCTTGTTAATATGCCTAACAACCGGGCTAAGCAAAAGCCTGTGTCCTCTGACGATCACAGCACTAATGTCTGCAAGTTCTGCCAGAGCCAGGAGCCAGCCAAAGCGAGCCTCCCAGTCTGTTAATATTTAATGTAAAAAGAGCACAGGGCCTCCCAGGCTTGTTCTCAGTATCACCATCAGCCCAGCATCAAAACCACCTGAGGAAACCTAAGTGTAAACAACACCACAGCCCAGGCTATCCTTAAATCCCACGGGGAAATTCATGTGTCACTTCATTTTCTGCCCTCATGCAGCTGTACATCTGGTATTAGGTGTGGAAGCCAGTGGGGAGTTCCTACTTTAAAAATGTCGTTATAATCTAAGCACAGGAACAATTTCAACAGAAATAATTCACTGCACAGAGAGAATTATGTTAAGCAACGATGCTTGTGGCTTCTCTGACAAAGAACGTGTGTAAGCACAATCTTCCTTGTCACTTCTAGCTGTCAGATAACGGACAAGTGCTGTCACACGTACATGACTTCCCAGGTCATTAGGCACATGCTGGAGCCCGGGTGGTGTCTGTGGATACACTACAGACCACGCACGTGCTGACTGCAGACAAGCTGCGTTGTCTATGAGGAAACAGCGTGTTGTAAATGTTACAAATGCTAGAGGCCTGAAGAAAAAGAGTGAGGCAAAATTATATACCCACATTGGCCAAGGGAGAGCCAACAGAAATAAGAAGCTTAAGTAATCTGTAAAAGAAGTACTGGGCAAAATCTCACTATCTGGAAGCTAACCAAAGTACAGTGCTGTACGCACCGATGTCTTCAAACCCGTTTTTCTCTTCTGAAACTGGCTGTGCGTATCACGGGCCCTTGCACAGGGCTCCACTTGAGGGTATTCCTGGTGACTGGCAGGTATGGAGGAACGCCATCTGAAATGTGACGTCTCTGGACCTGCATCGCTCTTGGAGTGGGAACCGGTGTCTGACATCCTGCTCTGCGCCTGCCCCGTGGGAGTAGGCGTCCGCCACTGGGACCTGGTAAATCAGAGATTGCTGGAGATGTTCTTCCTAGGAGAATGGGAGGAACTGCAGATTTCCAGCCTAAATTACGGCTCTAGTTATTCTGCACTGTGGATTACAGTTACCTGAACACAGTTACTGTATAGTTTCTGTTTTCTATTCACTAGGTCAAGTAATCAGAATGCAGGGTGATTCTTAATCCACACTGGAAATACAAGGCTAAAAGAGAGGGGAAAACGCTATGTTGCTGTATAGCCAAAAGGTTAAATAAGTGGATCCAGGGACTACCCTACACGGGTGCCATCTGCCTCGTCTGTGATAGGACAACCTGTAAAAAGAGATTCCTAATGGCATTAAGTCGGCTAACAGTCGTCACAGCCTTGGCCAGCCACCCTGCTAAAGGAGAGCCACAATCATCTACCTTATTCCCGTCAACGTCTTTCAGGGGTACGAAGTAAAGAGGAATGATAAAATTAAGTGTTCAAAGGAATAATTACAAAATGAAGAAAGAAATCTCTTTCATACTGAGTTTTGGGGCAGCAGTAGATGAAAGCGAGCCTGTCCTAACTCGCACTGTCACTGTGTCTGGTTGGCATCCGATACGATCTATTTGTCAGGCACGCTCCCTGGAAGCGAAATACTGCGGTTACACCACAGTCAGAGGTTTCGAAGGTCTGTCAATGCACCTCAGTGTTGGTTTGCCACGCTTCTTCCTGCCACACCTAACTTCACTGAAAACCTTTGTGATGTCAAAAATGACAGATAACGGCCCACAGAATCCTCTTTTTCCTCTCTCGGTGACCTACAGGTGTGTCTGAACTGCAGTGGCTTCGCAGAGCCCTGCTCTGCAGCTGGCTGAAAAGCCCAGCCAGAGCACGTGCTGGCCGAGCGCGCCCCTGCCAGCCCCTCGTGCCGTGCAGGCAAAGGACGGCTCAAACACCTCTGACCCGTGGCTGCGCTGCCCACGTCATCTGTGCAAAACCTCTTGGAGCAGGGAGGAGGTAAAGGGATCCAGGATATGATGTGACCCTTGGACAGCCTGAAGTAAATGACAGCTTGTAATACACGCTCTTGTATTTATTGATTTACTGCTCAGTTTGCTTCATTCAATGCTAGTATTTGCATCAGCTCTTATTTCGGGGTGGGGGTATGTTAGGGGGAGGGTCCCCATGGGGATAATTTTACTCTTGGATTTTTTATGTCTAATTTTGCATTGGTAGCGTAAGACAAAGCTCACCAATGAACACACCAGCTCATTATCTATGTGATTTTCCTCTTCCCCTCTGAACTGCTACATTTTTTTTCATAGACCTGCTTGAAAACAAGAACTCGCCGCCGACACTGCCACAAACGTGTGATTAAAAAGAACAAAACCACCTGCTGGCTATCAGTAGGTGTCTGCTGAAAGGAAGCTCTGGCGAGCACTCTGTGGATGTGTAAAACTTTGGAAAGGGAAAATTGGCTTAAGAGCCTTGTCTTAGAAACCCATTTATTTGCTCCACATTCAGATACTAATGGGAAGGCCACGCTGTTTGAATGGATACAACATCTAGTAGAGAAAACTAGTCGAGCATCCCACGAAGCGTTTGCTGAAGTGGTGCCCTATAAAAGCCCTGTGTGGTTCGTGGCTTTTCCCTGCTTGTTTTGTAGATGTGGAGGCTGGTTTGAGCTGATCGGCAGTTCACCCCTGTTAACTAATGGCTGCCCAACCCGTTATCCTTCCGCGCAGTCTGTGAACTGCGATGGCTTTCCCCACACTCATGCAGGAACCCACGTCCCACCCTTCGTTCAGACCCCGTGTCTCTCTTCCCCATACATGTTTTTTTTCCATCGGATGCTGGCAGACCCACAGAGCTAACGCTACAGCCCACACAGAAGGAATACCTGGCTGAAGCAAGGGTACGGGAGATAGGCAGGTCTCACCTGTGCAGTGAAGAAAGCTGGAGTCAGGGATCCCGAAGGAAGCGCAGGGCTGTTGAGGGCAATGGAACCGATGTCAGTGCTGGAGAGAACCATAGGTGGAGCAGAGATTTCCAACCCTTTGGGTTTTTTAGCCTTTGGGGGAAGAGATGGAGATTTTGCCTTGGAGCCTGAGGAGAGGTTCAGAGGCTCAAGGGAATCTGAGTCGTGGCAACTGGACTCCAGGAAGAGGCTCCTGTGCTCTGCAGGGAGGGGCGAGGTGGGAGACAGAGATGGCGACCTGGAGGAAGATGACGACGGAGATGAAATGCTGGCACTGTTGGGTAGCATTAAGGAAGATATTTTAGCTGACACAGACGAGCTGAGAAAAGCAGAGGCAGCTGCTGTTTCGGAAGTGGAAGGCAATGACACCATGGGCCTCATAACTTGTTTGTCTGTTTTGTTTGTCACAAATCTTATAACAGTCCGAACTTCTTCGACTGGCGTGTTTCCCTCTGACTTCTCCTCCAGTTTTTCTGTTTTGATTGGCTTGTAGGGGTCTGGCTGGTTCTGCAGAGAGTTGATAGTGAAAGTGGAGTACAGGCCAGAGTGGATATATTCATTACGGCTTGTGCTTTTCAGTGCTGACAAGCTGTGCTTGTGCTGATCCCGGCTCTCGGAAGGCATCTTACAGTCGCTGTCCTGCAGCAAAAGGCTCTCTCTGCTGATTTCCACAGCATGTGGATCCATTTTTAAAATATCAGGAAAGGAGACAAATTTGTACACAAATTTTTGTCCGATCACTTTCTTGATGATGTTCTGCAAACACAAAAGCAGACGCTAGAAAGATCAGCGCTTTAGAGGCACTGAGTACAGCAAACATAAGGGGGTTCACAAGGCATGGGGGGGGCACTGCTTTCCCCTCAGGCTGAGCCCCCCATTTCAGCAGGGCTCCTACTGCTGCTCGTCCTTGGCTCGCTCCATTCCTCTGCTCAGCCTGGGAGCCCACCCCCTGCTCCTCATGGTGCCTAACAGAATCGCCATTGCTAGGTGACAGAGACCTACTGGTGGGCTGCTTTCCTCTCGCTTCCTCTGAGGCAGCCCAGGAATATTTCCTTTCCAGTAAAACCCATTTTGCCACCTGGCGGATTTGAGCCATGCCACCATTTGCGTTTCACAACGAAGGCAAACTCCTTCATTTACGCCTCCCAAAACTCACACCAACCACCACCCTGAGTATGAAATACCCCCAGAATGTCTGCAAAGGACAAAACCACCGCAGCCTCCCTGCTCCAGTCCTTCACCCTCTTCCTGGCTGCCTGCAGATGGACTGGCCGAGCCTGATGGGGGCTGTCCTCCTTTCAACAGCTATGAACTACACCCGTGGCAGACGCAAGTGCTTGCTTGGGCTGGAAAAGTACTTGTGTGCTGCTGTATCCTCCATGCTATCTCCAGGTTTGCATTAGGCTCAGGACACTCACCGGTGCGGGCAGCATCAACCTAATCTGGCTACAGAAATTAATTATTGATAAAATCCCAAACCTCTCAAAGCTTTGTAGAACCATTTCTTCTTTTTCTTCAGATTTGCTATAATAAAAAGTGTCCCCTTTAGGGA
>NW_010249708.1:109707-134657 GCF_000690775.1 Eurypyga helias
GAAAGATTTCCTTTGAAACTGTATTCTTTCATGAGGGCCCCATTTCCAGCCCTAGCTCTCTTCCTGCAAACCCAGGTACGCTGCCTGCTCCAACACAATGCACGGGATCCCCAAGGACAAGATGTGAGCTCCTCTGCAGAGGCACGTTATGGCAGCAGGTACATACAGGAATGTAAACACTTACATTATTCCTAAAAATCTGCTCTGTTTTTCATTCTACCACAGATTCCAAGAGCAGTAGAGGAAAAATTTGGTAAATTGATACTGAAAACAAAAAAAAAAAAGGAAGCAAGAGCAATGCAAGCACCATCCCTACGCATTTGCGGGCTGTAGCTAGTTCTGGGTGCTTGCAGTGCCTGCACTACGCCTTTTCTTGTCACAAAAGCAGGGCTGATTTTGGGATAGAGGAATCTGCACTTCAGTATTAGAACCTCTTTCAGCTCAGCCTTTCAGCTGAGCTACTCTGCTCTCTAATTCTTCTATCTGAACGGCATTTCATTCAGGCACCTTCTTGAATACAAAATTAATCCTACAAGGAGCCATGGGAGCAGCTTTGCTTCACAGGTCAGGTGCTGTGTCACAAATGGAGACAGTTGTTTCCCAAGTGGATGACAGGGATCTGTGGCAAGGAGAATTAAATTCTGCAAGCTCAGACTACAGGCACAAAACTACCCTCCTTCCATGCCAAACTGTATGCATGTCCACCCACCTGGCGCATCCTGCAATGCCCATTTTTGCCCTCCAAAAGTTCAGGACATTTAGTTAGCCCACAGGATCTCAGTCTGTGTGAATTTTAATTCCCATGGCTTTGGGCTTGGCCTAGATTTACTGGTTTTCATGCTAATTAGGTGAAATGTTGGATGGACATGCTTTTTCTGCGCTCTTAATATTAAATTCTTCTTGTAAAAGGCAAAACATCCAAACTACTCACATACGAAAAGAAACACACAACTGGATAGTGTTTTCTTTTTTTTAGTATATATTTTTTAATTTAAAGTAATCCCACCCCCCTGCTCCTAGCAGCTTTGAGTTATTGTTACATCAGGCACTGGCAACTCAGATCCTACTTGGAAAATATGACTCCCAGCAGAAAAAGATTAAATGTATTTAAGGTTGGCATTTTTACACTGATGCAGGCTTGAAATGGGGGAAACCCTGCTATAAAAAGCAACAGAACAGGCTGGTGAGTTTATACTTCTGATGTTATGGTTAAACACAGTTGTATTTTAAGAAGGTCTCTCAGTGCAGCTCCTCTGGCTCCGTAAGCCAACAGCAAAGGCCCACTTAGCGATGGCTGGAGATGAAAAGGATTCAAGCGCAGATCCCTCGAGCACTTTGCAGGCTTCTCTTAAATGTGGAGCCTGAGGAAATCTCCATCAGTGCGTAAGAGAAAGGAGGGCCACAAATTAAATGTGGCCTCTGAAATGCCACTGACTCTCCTAAATTTATTTGACAAATAACTACAGTGAAGGTAAAAAGCAGCTTATTTTTACCATCAATCACCTCAGCGATCTGCCAGAATCATTCTGAGCTGTGGACAACAGTTCAGACCACAGAAGACACTGACAGGCATCATGACAAGCAGAGGCTTCCCACCCTCCGCTTGCAAGGGCAAAGGTGGCTTCCTTAGGTTAAGGACTGCATTCCCAGGGACACTAGACCACTTGCCTGTAAGCAGGTCAGTAAGTATACGTACACATTTCTCCCTCTTTTTTCTCCTGCTGTTTGAATTTTCTAGGTAAATTCCCTGGTGAGCAGACTTGCAGTGAGTGCCAGTGGCTGCCAGCCAGGGCTGCAGGGAGCTCCGGGACTGCGCTGCTGGGGATGGCGACTGCTGGGCCAGTGCAGCTGCTGGGGAGGAGAACTGGGGAACCAGGCAGGGGCTCCACTCCAACAGCTTCGGAAACAAAACCTTATCCAGAGACAGCAGTGTCCGACATGTAGAAAGAGGGCAGGCGGCTGGGAATGCCCCTCTTCTGTTGGCTTCTTGAGGGGTTTCATCACTTGAACACTTTACACTTCCCCTCCTCTGTCCCCGGTCTCTAACACAGGGACTACACCAAACGTGACCAACCCCAGCTGCACGGGGCTTTGAAAGCTGCCAATACCTCTGGTACGGCCCTGCCTGATGTCTGCTCTGGCACATCAGCCCTGCTAGGGAGCTCTGGCTTATTCCATCACTTCAGGCGCTCGCTTTACGAGCACCCCCAAAACCAGCCTTACCCAAGTGCTCTGCATCTCCAGCTGCAGAGATAGGGCTCTCCCGCATCCCCGTCCCGTCCTTCTCCTCAGACCAGCTAGCTGGCCGAGCTGGGTGCCCAAGGCTTGGTGGCCCGCTTCCCCCTGCAGCTTAAACCAGGCTACAGCGTGGCTGGGGGTTGTTGGATCAACCATGCACGTGCCCTACTACTTTTTGGAAGCCCTCCCAAAACACGCAGGTGCTGTTTGCCCATCTCAACAGTACATGACCCCTGGGTTTACTTCCATGTTTTTCCTTCCCTTCAGACGTATTCCTGTGCATTGGTACAACTCAGTCTTCATTTCTTCTATCATGTGCTTTGTTTATTTTCACCAGCTCTTACTCCTACTCCCTGTTTGAGCCAATTAGAGCTAAGGTGTAACTATACTAGCAGTGTGACACAAGGATTTCACAGATTTCACGGAATGGTAGGGGTTGGAAGGGACCTCTAGAGATCATCTAGTCCAATTCCCCCGCCAGAGCAGGATCACCTGGAGTGGCTCATTTGAGTGGCTTGGCTCAAACCTGTTTGTTAGTTCACAAGTTTGCTGGCTGCAGGAGCCACTCAGAGACTGAGCTGGGAAATGGGACCCAGTTCACAGCTGAACTTCGGACTAATGAAGAGCCTCAGGGACGGGAAGACCATATTGGGACTTTTATCCTCCTCCCAGGAAGTGACCTATCAGGGTGCCTGAGATCTCAACATTTATGGCAGAACAGGATGAACTCGTCCTAAGCATCCCTGCTTGGGAAAGAAGGATCTGTCACTGCTGCTCTTAACTCCCATTCAGATGTGTTGCAAGTTCTCCTGCTCCAAGAGCAACACATGTGGGGACACTTAGGCCATGAATTCCTTAGGGGACTCTATGAGGAGGGAGCTGGGCTGCCCTAGCAAACCCTACCCGGAGAGAGGGCTTGCTCACACTCCAGTGTCTGAAGTACGTACGCTGGCAGGAGCTACCTGTGGCTGCATGGTTTGCTCCAAAAACTGGGGCGTGTGCCTGCATCAGGTTGTGCAGACAGGCAGATTTCATTAACATGGTGCTTTATGCACTTAGGCTTATAATACTGTGCACGTAGAAGCTAGGTTTGGTGAAATTTTTGATGGAAGCACAGGTGCTAGATCGTGCACCTGTACTGGCCTTTGGAAGCACAGGCTCTCATTTAGCTGGCTGTCAGTCTTTCCTCAACCACCTGCACCTGGAAGGCAAAGGCCATTCCTCTGGCTGGCACCCCTGGCCAGATTTGCTGCTCACTCTGCCACAGTTCACTGTGTGTCCCTTTCACATCGAACAGGAACTATTTGTCACTCCTTCTGGGGTCGGTCTTGGCCTTTCTCCTCTACCCAGCACCTCTTACTATATCAAATTCTTTACTCCCAGCTTTCCATAAGGACAGCACTCAATAACCACTTTCATGCCATTTCAGACAAGCACTTTCCTGACTTGGATACATCACTCTTGAAAGAAGCTCTTTCCAATTCCTTATATAGCAATTTTCTAACACTTTTTCAAGTATTTCCTTATAACCCTTCTTACCCATACCACTATAAAATGTACAGCAAGTACTCTTGCACACCACACCACTATTATTCCACTATTCTATTTCCCCTGAGGTTACTCAAGAGAAGACCTTTCCAAAAGTAAAATAACAGTTTCCATTATCACTTGACATCGTGAAGCTCTGTAATCAGACCAAGCAAGGGACCCTCTTCCCAAAATAATTCTTCCATGCTGCCACCCACACCTGGACATTAAAACTAGGAACTAGCAGCCAGACTACTGAGTCTGACCTTGTAACAGGAGGGGAGGGAATGCCACGTGAAGCGCTGAATCGTAAGAGCACCTTGGCAAGCTCTGTCCCCCTCACCAAGCACCATGAAGCCCGTATTATTTATATACTGTGCATCGTGCTGCCAACCCATCTAAACAAGCGGGCAGCCATTAACTGAGCCTAAAATGATTTATTCTGTCTTTAGAAGACAGATTGAATAGCACTCACTGAGTAACGCCTGGGGCCACACACTGTTCAGAGAGGATACGAAAATATTGAATAGCTGCTCGCCACAACAGTATGTGACTGTGTAATTAAAGATGCAGCATAACTCATGCAAACATTAAGGTTACCCAGGGAACTGCAATTCTTCCATTTCCTAACTTCTGAAGGCTTCACTTCCACAATTGTTACATCCTATTAACGTCAGTATGTGCACGTAATTTTCTGGATTTGCCCTCCCTCTCTCAAAATAAAAAAACCCTTATGGGGAACACTCACTAGCTTCCCTCTTGTGGCATCACCTTGAAATATTCACGGGGACCTTTAGCAGTACTGAAACCTCTAGAGACTTCCAAAAGGTACCTGTCATTGCAGCTATCAAAAAGCCCAAAATAACTGGGCAACTTCAAGAGAAATAAACCCTAAAATCCTACTTATTATATATAATTAAGTATACTTATATACTTAATTCTACACACCAAGCTTAAGTGCTCTGTTTGGGAATAGATGTGAAGCATTTCCTTGCCTGAAAGCACTACAACAGACTTTTGACCAGCAGAAGTGTGTGACACGATGGACACGCTGCTCAAGCGGTAGAAAGTGCAGGATGCCTTTCCACAGCGCTATCTCTCATCTGTTCTGCTGCTCTGCTGAGGCAACAGAGGAAATACATTAAATAAAAAGGGGGGAGGGGAATTTTGGTAAGAAGCGAAACAGGAAATGGAAAGTCTTCAGATTGCCTACAAACCTTTAGCAACCAGAATCATGGTAGCAAATTACAATCAAGACATGCCATACTCTAAATTTCCTGGGGTGCTTTATGTGTGAATTTAACATAAATCTGGCCATCAGCCTCAAGAGCACATCATGCTTGGTTTCAAAGTCAGGCTAAGGAACTTGTCCTAATTGTGTTATTTTTCTCCAGTAGTGGAATTAATTTACTTTTAAGTTCAGATGAATCAGCTGATGAATTTTAACAAGCCAGTGTTCCCCCCAAGCAAAATGGCAGAGCTCATAAACCTCCATTTATCCAGTGATCAGCTTTTATTTCTCCATGGTGAATAATTTCAAAGACAAGCCATGAAGCAGTAGCTGAATTAGTGTCAGATGTATGCAGCAGCGGGCAGCCCCAGAAAGGCCCATCCCCTGTGCCACCATCTTTTCTATAAAGTAATTGTCCTCTGCCTCAAACTCACATGCTGCTAGGTCATTCGGGTTACAGGGAGAGAAGTCCCTGTTGATAATTCCAGAACCCAAATGAAGGCTTGTCCAGCCTTCTGTCTCTGGCCTGTCCTGCTGCCACTCCCCAGCCTGCAGCACAATGTTTATCCTGTTTGTCCAGCGTCCATCGCAGCTGCCCCAGCACATCCAGCTGCCAACACATGCCTCGTTGCCAACGGGAAGGGAGAGGACAAGGATCTCAGATGGCTCCTTAAGGCTACCTCAGCATCTAGACTGCTCCTGGTTTACCCCAGACTGGTGAATGGTCCAGGGGAGAGGAGTGCCAAAGTCTGAGAGAGGCTCTTTCACCTGCTCTGCTCTCCCCCTTGGTGGAAGGGAAAGAAGAGCGCCGAGGAGCCTTTCCTTCCCTCCTCCACTTCCCTTTCTGTGCTGTGCAGCGTGGATGGAACTGAAGGCAGTGAAGTGTTGAAGACTAAACAACTGCTGAGCACTCCCTGCCAGCCTACTGGGGTTATCTGCTGGCCTAGGCCGCTATCTCCCACTTCAAAACCTGCAGCAAGCTCCCCTGTCCCTCTGCACTCTCCTAATAATCTGCCTTTCTCCACTGCCTGGGAACCAAGGGGACACCACACACCATACCCACACAGAGAGCGAGAGGCTCCCACTGTTTTCTGCTCAAGGAGTTACTCCTTCCATTTAAAGAGCAACAGCTGTGGTTTTGGTTTGGGGTTCAAACCCTGATCACAGTACATGGGGAAGAAAGAGCTTATACTCCTTTCCTTCTAAGAGCTATGACCTCCACTAGACTGCAGAACTCCTGGAAAACCAGCCAAAATCCTTGCGCTACACCTAGATAAAATTAGCAGACAGAAGAGAGCCCACAGCCCAGGAAGGACAGCATCACCACAGCCAGGGGCCGCACAGCCGCTCCTCTGGCAGACGCTGCCGGAGCGGAGACAAGACAGATGGCAAAGGGGGGGGTGTGCTGGGGGTGGGGGGCAGGAAAACAGTACAAGGGTAAAAAAAAAAAATGCTTTAAGGGGTAAAAGAAGAAAGGGAGCCTCAAGTAAGGAGCCATTATATCCCACTAATTTGAGGAGATCAGAGAGATCTCAAAGGAAAGGTGCGACGAGTATCTCGCCCCTCGTTTTAGCAATGTCTGTTCAGCCACCGTGTACGTGGGCTCTGCCTGGGTGTGCCGTTCATTCACCAGCGTGGGCTCTGTCTCCTCTGATCCCAGCCAGGGCTATAATCAGAGGGGCTGGAGTCAGATAATAAAGCGAGCTTCCACTTGCTGAGCACCAGCCTTTTTAGCACTTTGTGAAGGGGAATTCATCCCAGCAACTGCCTGGAACAGCCGCTGCGCTGTCCTCTCTGATTCATTTTGTGCCCTCTCAGCCAGGCCACCTCTGAAAGATGTTAGGTGGAGAAATCTGACTTCTAGTGGACAAAATACTACAGACATGTCATGGCAGATCTTAGAGCTCTATATGTGAAACTAAAAAATATAACTGAACCCTTCCAAACTCCAATGCAGGTAATAAAAAGTCTGATCATCAAATTGTGCAAATTTAGTTTGCGATCGGCATGACTGCTGTGTGAGACTGGCTGCACAGCACCCAGCGCCACCGAGCCCTCCACGAATTGGCACACTACAAATAATGTGGGACAACAGTACTCCGAGCTCATTTTGGCAGCAATACCTAGATTCCTCAGCCTCGTGCAGGCAGCAGGCGTGCCATAACTGTGCTGAACGCTGGGTGCTACTCACTGTGTAACCTCATCTCACTGCTTCCTCAGAAAAATCAAGGTGACAACAAACTCCTAAGCAGGGCTATGAAGTTTACCTTTTTCATATACAAAATCTATAACCATCCTCTTTAATATTTAATCTTTAAGAATATAGGAAATAGTAAAACCTATTAATTTAGGCATTATAAAAAATATCCATTTAAGGGGAACTAATCCTGAAAAGATTTAGTATTAATTAGTAAAAACAATATAATGTTCATCCAAAAAAGGCTGGAGAAACAATTCGGAAACTCCTCGAATTTGCTGGAGTCTAAAATTGAGAATGGCGAATATGCAAGATATTTTAGCACTTCTGTATTAGTCTTTTACAATTTTTAAGATTCCCTTAAAACAATTTTTAAGATTCCCTTAAAATCTCTTTCTGTTACAGCAACCTAACACATATCCTGGTTACTCCCTCTGCTCATTTTTGCATTGTCTGTTGTACTGTTGCCACCCTGCTTTATGCTGAAGAGTAAGGCTAAGGACTAAATGTCAAAGTGAAAGGCTGTTTCACGAGAGTGACTGTGACCTTATGAACTCCCACTATACTGCAGAGATTTTCTTTCCAGAGGTGCTAGCTACCAGTAACCTCTGACTTCTAGACTGTGGGCATGCCCACAACATCTGAAAATCAGAAGCAAATTGAGCAATGCAAATAATTCCAGATGACTACAGTCAGTGTGTTGTTATTTCAGATTCCAGTTTTAAATAAAGAGGTTGAAAGTGGAGCTCTCGACAGCTAACAGCTCTGCACTAGGTGTATGCCTACTCTGTCTGCCTGTAACCAGCTTCTGAGAGTGTGCAAATAACCACAGCTTGTAAGTTATAAGGCTGCTGCCTGAACTGTTCTGACTCCCTGGGTCTTACTAGTTCTATCAAACCTCAACAGATTACAGCCTGCAGAGGCTGTATCCATGAAGGAGGGGCAAAATTCAGTAGGTCTTGCAAGGGCAGAAAAATTGGATGAAGAAACCTCTACCAAAGCACATTATGACTTGAGACACCCACAAGGTAAGTTCCCAAGTGAGAGTAAATTTAACACGGTACAGCAAATACAGCCTTCACCTAAGCTGAGCTCAGCATGAGACTACTACCTTGACAAATACACCCAAAGTTATCCCTGCTCTGACACCCACCATCTGACCAGCTGCTTTTCCCTCAGTTTGCTACTCTTATTCTGCACTTTCACCCAGTAAGACATCACATTAATGCTATCTCATATATATCGCTGCTAAATGATAGCAACGTACAATCCAGACCACTGCTGAAGCTAACACAGATTTTGTCCTAAAATTACATAGTGGAAGAATTCCAAACTCTTAGAAACACAGAGCATTAACAAAGGAATAGTTACAGTAAGATCCTGCTGAGGTAATACTGCACTGCTGGAACAGCAGAAGTGTTTCAGTGCTGTATTTCCAGCTAATAAATCAGGACCCAATACAATTGTAGAAAAGATCTATCAGAAAGCTCAGGCAAGACTAGCTGCAACACTGGCCAACAGGATCTACGCTCCAAGAGATGTGTCCCATGAAAACGATGAACACCCAACCCCACCCTCTATGCTGTTGGGCTGTTGGTGTGTCTCTCCCTTGTTCTGACACTGGTGATACCTGCTGGTAAAGCTGCCACTCTGCCTGCTGCATCGCAGTACCGCTACCTTCTACCACCTCCCTGCATTCCAGGAGATCCTCTGCAGGCTGTAATAATCAAACAGTTCTCCGTTATCAACAGTTGGTTTATTGTTGTCAAAAGCTACAGAAAATATCGGGCAGCCAAGCGCAAAAACACATAAAAGCATCAGAAAGTGTAAACCTAGTTCAAAACCTCCCCTCCTCAGGAAATGGGGTGTGCAGGGCTCTCCTGTGCACCTTCTAGCTGCCCCCTTACCTTCCCCGTGATCGCCTTCAGCACTCTTGTCTGTTGTGAAAACTAGTTAGAGGAACTTTTGAATAGCTTCCACAGAGGTGAAATCTTAAATGGTAGTGTTTCTATTTTCTTAGTCTGCATGAGAATAACAAAATTTACCTTGTCATAATAGTATCTGAGCGCTCGGCTCAGCTTGTCATAATTCATATTAGTTTTGTTTTTTCTGAGTCCCCACAGCTTAGCCACTTCTTCTGCCTTGAGTAGCTTGAATTCGCCATCATTAGACGTCCAGCAAATCAGGTGCTCATGTTTCTGGTCTAGCAGCAACTGCAAAAGGAACTGCCACAGTGTGATTGCACTCTCCATACCTACAAGGGACAAAGGAGAGCAACAGTGTGAAAAACATTTAGGAGCAAGTGTTCAACCCAACGCTCACTTCAGTCATATGCTCTGTGTAGGAGTCATTCTACGTAATTCAGCAAAGGAAGCTACTATAGCATTGACAACCATCAGCCACAAGACCTATGAGTCCTGTACTCGGTATTTTTTCCATTGCTATCTTCTGAACATAAACCAGAGGTAAGTATTTAGAGAAACGCTGCCCACGTAGTTCACACGGTGCGGGTCATCTCCGTTGGTGCCTTCAGTTCGATGTATGCAGCCACCCTTCCAAGGGCCATATAAGGGGAAAAAAAGGACTTAAGTATCCACTGAAATGAGCCAAAAAACTGCTAGTTACTGTCATGAGAAGCATACTGACCGCATTCAGATATGTCACTGAGAAGAAGGGGAGGAAAAGGGAAGACCAGAGCAGTGGCCTTTGGTTAGAGGACCAGAAACTGCACTCTTTTCGCCCTTCTCCCACCGCACGCACCCACCTTTCCTGTATCACACGGCCTTTACCCATTTTGTTTCTTCCAGAGCCTGAAATGGCTCTTGCTACTCCTGTTTGCCAATTCAAACAGCTCAAAAGATAGTACCTATTTGGCAGAAATGCTGAAAGTTCAGTATACTTCAGCACAGTAAAGTGATGTTTACCCCAAACCTTTCTCTAGCAGGGACATTTCCTTTCATTATCACAGTATGACTGAAAGCTAGGAATATTTTTAACACGGCCAGAGTCTCACTTATAAGGTTGTTTGAATATTTTTTCTCTGCTAAAGGTTGTCTGAGTGGGGTTTTTTTTCTCTTCTCACTGCCTAGTGCTAGTGAGCCCTCCTTAGCATAAACCCTTTTGTCAGGCACTGCGACAGAAGGATAAACTGAAGAATGACTACATTCCAGCTCCGCACAGGCACATACACAGCTGAAAACCCGGGAGCCAAAAAAAACCCACCAAGGACAATGTATTAGGGTAACGAAGATGCAGCTAAAAATTGACCTTATAAACTACAGAACAAGGAAATGAGATTTTCACTCGCTCTCAACAACATCGCCAGCCAGAGCATGTTAATGCTGTATCAAATAGTATTTTCTTGGCCTCTTCTGATTCTCCATTTGGACACGTTAGTCAAACTCAGGCGGATTTCACGCCGCCGGTGTTACCGGGTTAACTGACTGCGGTGCTAACGGGGCTAACTGTTACTTGGCTGATCTTCGTACAGGTAACGATGGGTATTTTGGTCTTTCTCTGAACAAGCTGATGATTTTTAACTCGCTCGCTCTGTTCCCCAGTCGAGTGCTGTGTGTGCCCCGGCAGACGGCCCGCCAGCAGGGCCCAGCCGGTTTCCCCGGTGAGCCGGCCGCGAGAGGGCACACGGCCCTTGGCCATCCGCGCGGGAGCAGCACGGGAGGCGCCCTGCCAACACCGGCCTCTCCAAGGCTACATTGCTCCACCGCCTTTTTTACCGCTGTATACAAAGCCTTTTCCACACAGTGTAAGGGAATAAATGTATAGTTAGAATTAAATATACCTGGAAGTTCTGTATTTGCTTTACAGGCTTTAAAAGTTCCATTAAACTGCACCATCTGTGCAAGTGTTAACATCTTTAACACATCATTTATCTATAACAACATAGCTAATATAAAGTATCCTTATTAAGCTGGCATCCAATATACTTGCTTTTTCATTAATATTTATATTTTTTTCAATTTATTTCACTATACATGTGCAGGCATATACAGCCGTATTGCTTTAAAATGACCTTCGCTTCTGTACATCACGCATTATACAGTTATACTTGGCGTTAATTTCAGCTCACATTCTACGTTTCTTCCCAACAAGAAATTACAAACAGAACTTTTTATGCTCTGGAAAATTAAACTCATAAATAGCATCCTTCAAGGTTACATTAAAATAACGCTAGAAACACCTGTTGGTAGATCTTCAGCTGAGGAGATTAAAGATGGGAGTTATAGAAGCACCAGTACCAACTCCACCACCACGCTCTTATCCAGAACAGCAGAGTACCTCAAACATGCGGTTCTCTTATCCAGACCTTAAATTACATCTTCCTTCAGATCATCAGCGATCACGTCTCTTCAGAGTTAGGTGGAGCTGAAGTTGCAGCGAAGTGCACTTCACTGCGGTCTCCTCCATCCCCACTCACCCCTGCCCAAGAATATGCACAGGCTAATGGACACTTTCCATCATGAACCTGTTTTTTGATGCTTACCGTCTGCAACATGTGAACAGTTCTGGATTCCATTCCACCTACTGAGCATGGGCCGCATGGTGACTCGGCCACAGGTGTAACGTCACGTGCACGAACAGTGCAAGCCAGGGTGGGAACATCCCTCTCAACACTGCCTGCCCGGGGGACTATGGAGAGGTGGCTTCCATCAGGGGGTTATAGAACAGGTTACTGCCACCTCCTTCAAGTGTTCCAGTTATGGTGACCAGTTCTTCAACCAACTGAGATAACACATCACTGGGGTGGGGGGCACTTCAGGGCGCATGGCTGTGGTGGGATTAGATTTAGGTAGCTCCTCACCACCCTGCTTGCCTTACCACCCCGCTTTTCTTACCACCCGCTCTCCGAGTGCGCAGCTCTGAACAGGCTTTACAAAGGACCTGCACGCTTCACAATTCAGCATCGATGTGCCCAGCTGCATAAACCTTCCAATGGATATGACCCAAGTCTACCTGTACAGAAATGCGATTACAACAGCCCAATGCTGCACTGTGCTCCACCCCCCTGTCTGCCACCGAGCTCCTGCATAAAGCTTCCCACATTGCTTATAGAGCAGCTGTATGCACAGGATTCCTACATGAGGCAAATCATGCAAATCACGTTTTCAGCTGATCACAAATTGTAAGGTCCTTTTCTTCTAAGCACCCAACTTGAGGCATTCAGGTCTGATCTGCACTGAATATTCACAGCTGTAACCACCTTTTAACAGAAGCTTTGTGCTCAGCATATATGGTGACGTAAAATCCTAAATACCTTGAATTTGGTAAACGGGTGTTAATCTTTGTGCCTGGTTTCCATTCTCTAACGTGATTTGCAGGGGAGTAGTAAATATCTAAGATCCTGTGGTGACAGGATTTTTTTAACTGATGCAAAATATTTCATTTCCAATCAGCTCAACAGAAGTATGAGCCTGCCTTTCTCCACAGGGTATCATTTTGGGGTTCCACTTGGGAGGACAATGTGGCCCCAGAGTGTCCTAAGTCCTAACTTGTGCCTCATTTGAATGGTGGAACAAATCGCACGACAGATGTATTTTAACCAAAAATGTGCTACCTGTGTTAAAAGTTGTTATAAATTATGATTGGGAAGAGTCAGAAGTCTTCAGAAAACATTGCATTTCACTTCCGTATTTTCTAATTCTTTTGAATTTTTACAAACTCAAAGGGAATTCAGTGTCTCTCTTTGACAGAAACGGGTGTTAGGATGTGGTCACTTCCCACAGGGCATATATTTCACATTTCATTCAGCTCTTTATTAATATTAAATAGCAACAATAAATATTCCTGTTACTCCTGTGCTCAGTACAGGATTTGAATGCTGGGCAATAAGTAATACATGGAACCACATGTTGAATTACATGGATTAGAAGAAAACCAGTTTTCAATATATCACTTAGACAGTGACATCCCTCTATAGTACAAAATGAGACAGGCAGCCTATGTAAGAAACATATATTCTGTTTCATGGAATGCCTAATCAAAATTCATATAGACAAAAGAGTAATTTCTTTCATCCATTAAACCATGTGGCTTTGCCTTCTTACCATTTTTAAAATATTTATACAATGCATTTGACAGTCAAAGATATTTTCTAAGCTGTGAAACAAAATTTGCTAGGTTGACCTGACCCAAGTAGCCTAGTAATTTTACTTTTTGATCAGTTGCTCCACGCCTGATGCAAATAATCATTAGGTAGAACGTATTATACTTGGAAATGCGTTGTTAGATGGCAAAAGGATATTCCAGGACTGGGTTTTCTGAAAGTCTGTTTCTCAGGCAGCTGTGACAGGTAACACCCCTCTGCATTACCAATTTACATTCTTTCAAATGTGCCCCGCTGGCCCGTACGAAGCCTACCAGCTGCATGATCAGTGTCATACGACGTGATCTCCACACGTTAAATTTCAAGTTTGGGACTGATGCAGGAAGGAGACAAGTTGGAGTATCTGTGCTGATAATACTGCCCCTGTTCATTTCAACCATATTGAGGGGCTAACGGAAATGCCTAAACCTGGAGCGGCAGCAAAGTCAACACCGTGAGCTCTGCCTGAAGAGAATAACAGAAACGGACAGAGACACCCACAGGGCAAACATCCCATCTAAGAGATGACTTTCCTGCAAAGGGGGTGCCCCAGTTCCTCACTTAGGTGAGGGGTCCAAATGCCAAACACGGGCTTTCCCCTCAGCGTATGGAGAGGGACTTCTCCAGCGTGACCAAGCGTCATGAAAACGTTACGCCAGTTACACTAGAAATGGTTAAGACATATGAATACATGTGCTTATGAGCTCTGTTACCTTTTCTGGACCAAGACAATAAATACAAAATTTCACATGACAGAGTACCAGTAAAGTGGCATTAACATCAAAAAAAAAAAAAAGTCATCGACCTGCTGGGCAAAATAAAAGAGGTAAGCCAGCCATCTTAAATCTAGGCAGTGGAATACCAGGAGGCTCAGAGACAAAATTAGCTAAATATAAAGCTCAGTATCAGGCAGATTTCTGACGTGAACCGTGAGATAAATAGGATACTCTTTGGGACTTTAAATGTTGTAGGACTCTTGCATAGGAAAAGCTGGAAGAAAAAGGCAGAAAGCTGGAAAGCAGCTCTGTAGCGTTTGGGACCTCTACAAAGGTCCTTCGCTTCCATACAACTACGTTATTCCCATCTCCCACATATCCCAGGTTTCCTATCTGGATTCTTTCTCCCCACTCTAGGTTAGCTCCCCCATAGCCTTTCTAAAATAAAGAGATAGACTGCTGATCCTGGATAATCAACATGAACAGGTTCTGAAGGCTAAAACTAGGGATCCCTCCAGGCACTGGGATCAAAACCCCTCGTGTTGCTTTAGAGGGTCCACTGAGGGACTCTGAGCTATAAACCAGGTCATGGTACCTGCGGCAGAGGGGGGACCGCTGACTGAGACAGCCTGGCTGGGGAGCCCAGAGGCTGAAAAAAAATCAGCTGGAGAGCAGTTAAATGGGGAAGACACAGCGCAGCATTAGGGTAGTCACAGAGTGATGGTGATCAGCCCATCATCAAAAGATTAAAAAGGCAGGGGCAGGGCAGGGAAACTGATTTCCCTTAGTGTATGAAGAAACTGCCGCTTCCTTCTGTAGCCAAAGCAGCTGCAGAGGATTCAGCTCCTTGTCGTATGCCCCACCACGGCAGGCGCACACCTCCGCGTCCATGTCCCTCACAGGCGAGCGTGTGCTCTCCCAGGCGCACAGCTAACACACGCCTTTCTTTTTTCCCTTTTCGACTGCTCTGGAGAGCAGCGTGTGTATTTTTTGTACGTCCATTTGCTGCTTTTGTATCCTAATTCTGGCCAACAGCACGTTTCACTGAGCAGCGTGACGTGGGGCATTGTTAGCTTCTCATTCACGTTAGCACTCCGCTTCCTTTATTTCTGCAGGTTGCAGCCAGGAAACTGGAAAATGGGCCACAGGAAACCTGGCCTCCTACATCTGTCCCAGTTTGTAATAGCAGCTCTGGTTTTATTTTTCTAAGTGTCTCAGGTTCGTTTTAACCCTTGAGATGACTGCTGCAATAGCATATGAAAGAACAGGATTGTTTCGCCTTTTTTTTTTTTAACCACCGTTTCTCAGTAGTAGAAATTGAGATTTTGTTAAACCATACGCATTTTTTAAAGTATAATAATACTTAAGAAATACACACTTACGTGAGTTTCAAAAAAACTTTTCCTGGAAATTAACCAAACAATTCCATTCCGTAATAACAAATATCCAAGACTATTTAGAGAAAAATACAGAATAAGGCGGTCTCTAGCTGTTTCAGCCATTTACATATTTAACATAGTTCTAAAGTGAACATCCATATGGAAAGTTGAACAGCTTACAAATCGTCTAGGCTGATTTTTCTCTTTTACATGTTAGTTTCTTAGAAAAATTGAAGTTCACTTGGTTTTTATTTCATTACAGAAGCAAAACTGTGCTGATCAAGAAAAGATACTTTTCCAAAATAATCAAATAATTAGTCAGCCGTGACATTTTCCACTGAAAATTCATCTGTATAACAATGAGTATAGCATGAGAGGTTAAAGACAACCGCCAATTCTGCCCAAATGTTTGCTCAGAAACATTTGAAAGAGCAAGGCAAAAGTCTGAGTCAGCCCTCACACTTTATTTCTCAACAGAGATGCTTCAACGGTGATAAATAGGATGTGGTTGGTGAAAAGTCAGTGATTCTGCCAGAAAGGAGGAAAACTAAATATCAATTTGTTTACTCAGACAGTTTTCAAATACTCATCAAAGGAGATCTTACTGCTAATTTAATTGGCCTTGAAAAAATATGCTTGCAACCAAGTGTGTAAATATACCTGTTTTAACTTGACGCAGAACTTTCTCTGTTAAAGGTAATAAATCAAACTAATGGTGCGACCCACAGCCAGGGCACTTTAGGGAACTGTGTGTATGATACAGAATGCTGGTAATTTTTCCACATCCAGCAACCAGGACATTTCCTGCCAGAGCATCCTCCGAGTTCTTCCATTGTGTTGAAACTGCAAAAAATTTCTAAATCAGGACTTCCTCCTATTATGTTTTAGAGGCGTCTTTCTGGGAAATGCAGATTCAAGTAAAAAAAAAAAAAAAGAGGAAAAAAAAAGAAAAAAGGAATTCCTGCAGCACCACCCAGTGGAAACATTAGAAAAAGTGACTGAGAGCCCCAGCAGTCAAGTTCCGATTTGCAGCAAAAATACAGTCATATTGCCACACAAACCCAGACTGGTTTAAGGATGTGCCAAGAAGCACAGAGGGTTTTGCTGGCCGATGTACTTAACAGTCACATGAGGCATGCCTCCTCTGCCGCTCCTGCCTAACAGCCTTCCCTTAAATGTGTGTTTTAACGTAAAAGATTATTTACAGTAATAATTTAAAAGGTCTCCTTCTCAAGCAGGAATACCCACTGTTCTGGCCCAGCACATCTTTAAAAAATAAACAGACTCCCGTGGTTAAGAGCAAAGCAAAAGTGACAGCAGCAAGATCTAGCAAAATATTACAGGATAAGATCAAGTTCCACTGCAGAGAAGAAAGCACTCTCACACATGTCCAGTAACGCTTCCAGCAGGTATACTGGGCAACACAACGTTTGCAGTTTTTCATTTTTTTTAACAAAGTCAAGGAAAGGCTAAGGCAGATGTCCAGAGGAAGAAAGTTCTGCAGCCTCCACATGAATACAACAAAGGACTGGTTGCCTGCCAAGGAGAGGTGTGATGACACCGCCTCTCAAATAGGAGTGTTTTCACATTCTCCCTAAGGACGTAGTTCAAGAAACAGCTTTTACCCGACTGGAGTAAAAGCCCTTCGCAGGAGGGAGTATGGCTAGTTGCCTCCCCGTGAAAGGCTTAAAAACTAACCTGCTCAACTATTCCTAAAGCTAGCCGGAAACAGCACTACGTAAATCCACGGTGCCTCCAACCGTTCACCTTGGGGCAGACGTGAAATGAATGCAGAGTCCTCACGCCGCATTCTGTCCGCTCATGTGGTGCACATCTGTAGCACGCTGGCAACACGCTACGCTGCAATCCGGGGGGACTTCGGCTTTCAAAGCCAGTCCCCTGTGTTTATTTTCCCCACATGACTTTCTCTTACATTTTTGTCGGCATCAGTAGGACACAGATCACAATGGTTTGACTGTCCTATCTAAGATTTCTGATAGTCCCTTTCATAAATTTAGAGAAAACACGCACGGGAACAAAAAACCGCGCAAGAGGGCAGAGCATGCAGCCTTCGGGAACAGTGGCTACTCTGCAAGTTTACTTGACATACCAATTGATGATTACGCCCAAATACAAATGCTTTTTCCTTATCTGTACTCCCTTCTTCAACTGAGGTATGAAAACTTCCAATTTTGTGACAGCAGACCAAATGCTTTATAACTTATGCTAGTGGCTCTAGTATTTTAACTGGTGTATTAATACCATCAACTGTCTCAAATGTTGCTTTTAATGCATTTTGCATTCAGATTTTTAAACTAATCTTCCCCTCCCGACAGATTTTCCCTAAGCTAGAAAGTTAGATAAACAAGCAGGTCTTTTTAACGCCATAAGCAGAGAGGAACTTGGCCAAAAGGGCAGGAAATGCGTCCTGGGAGTTCTGTTCTGGCAAACCGAGGTGGCTGGCAATTTCCGCAAGACCTGAAGCACAGCAAGATGATTGCAGCTTACACCGGCAGTCAGAGCTCACCTTCCTGAATATCCAGAATCTGCTGGATTAGCAAAATGAGCCATTAAACTATTAAATAACATACAGGCTTACCTGTATATTCTCATGTTGCACGGGGAGTCAGCCATAGCATTCTATTGAAAATGGCATAGCACAATTCAGCAGATGGGAACCCACATACAAAACAGGGGCATGTTACCTGGACAATTTCTTCTCCAAACACTAGTGCTATTGCAATAGTTCCTGGAGCACGAGCCAGGGTGGAAGATCCTTAGTCATAAAAAATGAGCAACTAGTCACAGCACCAGTCGAGGTCCACATTCTTCACTTTAAATGCTCTAACTTTCGTGTGCCATGGTCTCAGAGTAAAAACCTAAACTAAGAATCACTCTTACATGTCAAAATCTCAAAAATCTGCTATTCTCCTCCTTTCTCAGTGCTAACCAAAGTTTTGATATGCATGTTTATCATGCACGAAGCTAAACTGAAACCCAATTAGAAGATTTTTATCTTCTGACATTATTCACTTGTCTTCTACACCAACAAGAACCTGAAGGTCACACCTACACACTTCCCCTAACATCGCTCATTAAACACTGGAATACCCAATTGAATGTATCATGAAATACATGATATTTCAGCCAAGAGAAGACCTGGTTATTACTTTCCTGTACTGTCTGTGTCCTCTGTACTTCAACTAATTCCTGTGGCTGCTGCAAACTATGGAGGAGAGACAAATGGGACACTATTCCAACGAATACAGCAAGCTTTGCTGTATGCAAAGTGCCTAGATTGCCTCTGTTTAGAAGTGACATCAATACACCGACTGGTTTGTTAGTGCCTCTGCTGCTCAGGATACATAACAAGTCACTTTTTTGTTTTGTACGCTGTATCCTGGATGAGATTCCACATTTAAATAAAACTTAAAGACTCTATCCCCTTGTCTGAACTTGGATGAGATTGCACAGTCAGTTTGATTGTACCCTGCTCCCAGGGAATTAATCCAGCCTCGATACTGCTCTGTTTCGGAGAGATTTGCCTCGCTGAGTTCCAGTATTGAAGCAGCAGTACCAACAGAGTGTGGCAGTCATACTTTCTATACCAGCTCTACTCCACGCTCGCAGTTTGCCTAACTAACCACACACACCAGTTGCTCTGAGTCCGCTCTGACTCACCAGACTTCACAGAGGTCTATATCTAGCATCTAAACCCACATTCCCATCTCAGCTATATTCTCATAGCATGGAAGAAATTCTCTGAAGGTAGTCAGCTTTCTCCAGATTTCACTAACCGAGATGCAATAGGAATTTTTTTCTTACTTTCTAAATGCTTTTTAAAGATTGTTCCTTCTCACGAATGGCTGTTAATTGCTGGGAAGAGATAACAGTGGTAGTTGAGTCTGTAACATTTTGTTTGTGCTGAATTGTGACTTGTTATAACAGAGGCCACTCAACATTACCACAGTATCAACATTTAAAACCAGTAATGCTCATTAGCATCCTTCACAAAAAGCTTAAACTGAAATACATCTGATCAATTTTCTTCGTATTAAAAAAAAAAGATGAAGAAATACACAGAGATGCAATAAAGAGGTGCTGTTGCCACATTAGAGGCAAATGCATGTGGACTATAAATCTGTTTTCCAGATGAACTTTCAGCTGTCTTGCAAAATGAGGATGTAAAACTTACAGGAGGACAACTGATTAAAAACATTTAGATTCTTTAGATGCAGTATATAATCCACTCTTTTTTTTGTACAGCTGCAAAAGCATACTTTATACACTCCTCTTTGCTTGTTCACTAATATTTTCAGAGAAAGACTCATCTTGTAAAATTGTATTAACATGACTTAACACTTCAGTTAGTACTTAGAAACCTTTCACCAATTCTGAAAGATTAGTAAGAATCATAAAAATTACAACCAAATGATTCATTACATAATTTTATGACAACTAAAACTAAAAGACAATGTGTAAGATGGAAGTTTTCCACTCCGAGTACCAAAACTGATCTTCAAGTTAGGATCTGCAAGATCTGAAGTCACTAAGACAAGGGTGTTTGCATGACAGAATACTTTAACATGTAGTAATGGGTACTTGCAAAAATTATGCAAGCTGTATTCCGAATCTATAAATACTGAGTAGTAAATTGGCAAGCATGATTGAAATGACTCTCTGCAATGGGTCTGAGGGAAGCCATAGAATGGGCAGTATCCTTCACACACTCCGTACAACCTCACACAGCAAAACTTGGAGCAAAACTATGAAAGACTAGGAGGACACTTGCACAGAGCAAGCAAAGGTTACACCAATGCCTTTTACCAATTCAAGGCCTACGCTAGCATTTAAATGTTTACAATACACAGTGAGTCTCACTGCATTAACAGAAGTGCTGACACACTCAAAAATAAATACATGCCTAAGTGCTTTAAAAGATCAAAACCCAAGTAAGTTTGTGGCTTCCTACAGAAATTCTTCTCCTGAAGACCCTGAGTTCTGCCTAACTGTTCAGATGCACACGGTATAATCTTTAGAAATCTTTCTTTACATAGCTGATGGATATTTATCTTCAAAGTTCACAGGTGTCACCGTAACAGGTGAGCAGTTTCCAACACGTGGCCCACGCAGGCAGGGCTCAGCGGATTCCTCCCTAAGGAGAGGGTACTACTCCAGTAGGCTCAACTGCTCAAAAGGAATTATGGATCCACAGGTGGGAAAAGGACAAAACCCACAGCTCTAGACAGTCACAGCAAGGCTATCTGAGCAAGAAGGCCAAAATCAGACACCAGGTAGGTAACTGTAACTCCACAGGAGTTAAAAAGTATAATTTCCAGCCCAGTTGTATCTGCTTAGGGCATGGTAAAATTTGGCCTCCAGTGCTCTTAACTGTAATATAACTTTAAAATACTAGTTATTCAGCATACTGAGATACTGACCATGAATCACACTGATTAAGCAGATCAACAATTCCAGGGCACTTTTTGGTACTGCAAACCTACCACAGTATTCACGAAAAACAACTAAAAATGCAGAATGACTAAGCAGTTATTAATTGGCATTGAATTAGCTGGCAGGTAGTGCCTTAGCGATATTTTCGTATCAAAGCTTATGGCTGGTATTTTCTTCAGTTTTTGCTTTTAGAAAAGCAGCAAGCGTCCTCCAAAGAGCTTCTGAACTGAAATCCACTCTTCAGAGCAAACCCTTAAGAATGTGAAGCCTGATGTAATTACTAGCATGTAAAACCACAATGAGTTAAAGAAAGTTTTACGGACAAAGATGCATTTTCTTTTCGTGAAGTGCGCAGATAAGATGTACTTTGTGCTTCATCTGCTTTGTTTGCACACATGCAGCCTCGTATTTTGCAGCGCAGCGAGCTGGACTTCCTGTACCTACACCTTGACTTTCTCCTCAAAATCATGACTAATTCTTTAATCACTCATTATTCAACAAAATACTTCAACATGAGAACAGACACATTCAGTCTTTCAAGAGCCTTCATCAGCCTCCAGAATATTAGTTGATTCATTTAACAAGCCACAGATGAAGTAAACATCGGTCTCATGATTCAAGGCACTGAGATTCCCTATGGTGGGAAACACCGAGGAGAAAGCCGTGGTGAATCAACAGGATTTTCAGAGGCCCATCAGTTACAGCCGGGTACGCTCACGGAAGGCACACGGCAGCTGAAAGCCGACAGACCTCTGATTCGGGCCCAGGCTAACAGTGTCCTGCCATCAGTGTCACGGCTCCGAGGCGGACTCCAGCAGCAGCGCCCGGGCACACCGCACACTGGAACCGCCACCACCAGAAGAAAGCCATGGGCTGATAAATAGCCTCAACTGCACAAGTGGGTCCAACCTGACATATCTTTGTGGGAAGTGCAAGCTGATTTATCAGCTCTTTGCTATCTTAGATTATTTAGTACTACGACAGGGAACCACTCAGAGAGATAACTGTAACTACACGAGCACACAAATTCTACACGATGTCACCAAGATAAACCAGCTAAAGTAACTTCTTACAAATACACGCATCACAAATAAACGTGTTGGTACTCCCTGCCTCATCCCACCCTCCCTTATCTTTAGTAGCCAAATAACCTTTTATTCCAGCGCCTATTTCTTTCCTTTGATTTTCTGAAGCAACATGTTGCCATGTGATTGCATTCCTGAGGCAAAGATTTGCCTATTCTGCAGCAGCTGATGGACCTCAGTGCCCCCGAGTATTACATACACCCATCTTCCTACATGTAAACATATGACTCTCAGAGCAAGCAACAAGCTCCATGCACCTTGGTGAACCTGCAACATGACTTCCCTTCTGTGCTAGGTCCTCCAGAACAGACTTTCAAACTAAGGTCGATTTCAGCTTCAGTTAAATTCACTTAAGTCACCTGAGCTGTATATACCTTCCCACAAGAATACCTCTACCATAACACACCCTGAAGCTGGCCTCCATCCCAAGAAGGGCATTACAGCGAGAAGGTAAAGTTTACATAATTGGACCTCATGCACAGCAAAGAGGAACCCTTCAGCCTCGGGAGTGAGATACTTGATTTGTTTTCGAGATTTAAGTTTAATGAAATAACATTAGGTAACAGGAGCAAAGAACCACTGTGAATCAGTAAGCAGTGAGAACTGCTAATGAATAAAACAAAATAGATATTTGTTTCTACATAGGAAAGCATTCATGTGTGTCGAGGTTTGTAAACACAGTTACAAGGAAGGCTGCCTCTGAGTTTCTCCCCTTGAGACTGTGTTGCTTATTGCAGCTGCTGCATCTAGGTGAAGGTGGTGACATAAGAAAGGATATAAGCCTGTAGGTTTTTCTTTTTACGGACAAATCACAGAAGTGATTTGGAAAACTGAGATATAAGCAATTAGGATAACATCTCATCCCTTAGCAGACACATATATTCTTCCCACATTTCGTAAATTAAACCAGGTAAAGAATAAAATCATAGCGAAAACACCATTAAGACATTCTTATTATTTGAGGGGAAACCATCAAGCACTATTTGATTTTTTTTTTCCATTCCAAACTGTTGTATTTTTAAGACATCTGTGGATTACTTCTCATTCACCCTTTCAAATATACAGAAAACACAACCAGTACACTACTACTAGTAGTACATCTGTTTTTCTACGGGGACATCAAGATGTTTTTACTTACGCTGAGTGAATACAATATATGAAATTTATATAGTGTAGATAGGCTATACATACATCTGTATGTATGAATGTGTGTGCTTCATCTACACTGATTCAGCAGATGGCACACTGAAATTCCAGCAAGATTTAATGCGATAAATGGACAATTTAATGTCCATGTTTCAAAGAGAGAAAGGGCTAGGGAAGACCCTTCAGTGTTTTGATGCTCTATGCCACACTAACTATTCCATAACATAGCAGATTTTTGAACTTTATGCCCAGTAATGCAGCCTCTCTCTCTAAAAGTTAGTATTTTACAACAGAAACAAACCTCCCAAGCCTGAAAATAGCTCTCACTACCTGATGACAGCATTTGATTGAAACAGAAATGAGGCATTTTGTGTTTCACATACTGTTCTAAAAATTATTCTCCACCTAACCAGGAAATCAAAAGGCATCTGTATCTGGGGACTCTGTCACTAATCCACTAATAGAAGTCCTCCATAAAGGGATGTTAATGAAGACTTTTCTGTGCAGCTTGGTCAAAGGAAGCACAGGAAACACTGAAGATGCTCAAAGGTAAACACATGGGATAGTGCAATTAGTTCTCCATCCAAGCACTACTTTTTTTGCACAATACTTGCTAGCTAATTGCTATCACGTGATAGTTCCAGTAAGTAGCTAGATGTTATTTCCTATTACATGCAGTTTTATTCACATTTTTTGACATTTCTTTAAGTTAAACCTCGCTTGCAAGCAAGACTCCATTTTCTTTGTTTGCTCCAGACTTTTTTTTGCAAAAAGCTGTTAACTTCTAATTTAAAGACCAACGGGGCATGGCAAAAATCTGTCTAATTCTGAACACAGTTTTTATTCCACGACCACTATGAAAATAAATCATCACGAAATAATTACACAAACCACCAAGTCAAGTGATATGAACAAAATAAATCTCACTGGGAAATTAGATATGTAAAGCACCAACACAGCAAGGTTGTGTGAGTGAATATACTTTTCAAACTTGCCCATCAACTCGGGATCTTGGCACGAGAGTTTTTTAATCATACAATTACATACGACTGTCACAGATGCACAGAACATGCTTATGGTAACACAGCCTTCTGCATATCCCATTTCTGAACTTCACTCTATGAAACTATTTATGCATAAATTACATTTAATCTGAAATAATCAAAAAGTCTGTATGAGCAAAATACGAGATGAACCATGACTTTCTGCTTGAAATTAAACGAAACCATTGACTTTTGCAGTTGGGAGAGCTCACGAGCAAAAAGATGCCGCATTGTGTAAACCTGCCTTAGCGCTACACCCGTAAGTAAATAAAGATGTAAGCTGTCTCCCTTTCAACTGCAGCGTTAGAAAGGCTGACAGGGCTTCACAAAACCCTCCTGTGTCAGGGAACGGAAACTCCTAATGAGATTAGTTGGTGTGTGTGCAGACATTACTTAGCCATGACTAAATGGGCTCTCTTCCTGCAGCCAGTGGAAAATTCAGGGAACTTTTTCCCCCTGCAGCATCAGAGTCCCTCTAACCTTCAGCAAAGCCAGATCCAAAAACAACTCTCCACTTTCTCTCCCTTTCTCTCTCTCTTTTTTTTTTTCTTTCCCCCTTACAAACATTTTTAGTGGGTTTTTTTCGGTTGGCGGTGAAAACTATCTACGTCGGCCAAAGGGGTCTCGGGGCAGGGGGCGGCTAAGAGGAGGGGGCGGCTAAGAAGGGCGGGGAGGGGGAGGGCCGGGGAGAACGCAGAAGACTACAAAGGAAACTGTAAAAAGGAGCAAATACATAAACCTGAGAGGGAGAAAACCACAGAGTTTCTTTGTGAGCTGCAGTGACTCATTTTCAAGATGTTGTCTGCTGCCAGTTTCAAACCGGAAGCGCATGGC
>NW_010249709.1:0-11215 GCF_000690775.1 Eurypyga helias
CATTCTATGATTCTGTGATTCTTTAGGAATTCATGGTCAGGTTCTCAGCTATGTCACACCACCAGTTTGCACCAGCTGAGAATTTGGCCCTAGCACTAGTTTTCTTTTTTTTTTTTTTGTACCCTAGATCTGATTAGAAATCCCTTTCTTAAGCCTCTGTAAAGGTGTGTTCTTTAATTCTCTGTTAAATTCTCAGTGGTATTAGAATGTGTCTAATTTACCCCTGCAGAACATGGCTATAAGAATGCCTTTCAGTGCTGAAACATATTATAGAGCATCTTTAAAATATTTTATGGAGACACTAATGGAATTTTTCCCCTTTCTACCCAGCATTCCTGTTTCTAAAACTTCCAAAATACACCAGCCAGCATAATGCAGAACATGAATTGCTTAAATTCAGGCATCTTTCCTTCCCTTCCCTTCCCCCATGTTAAGCAATTTTCTTTTAAAATGTTTCAAAATTTGCAGCTGTGCTACTGTAACAGGATGTTCTTAGCTATGGGAAACATGAGCATCTGTATGCTTTCTGACTCAAATTCTTTTAATTCAATTTTAGTGTACACTTGACATGATGAATTCAAGTCATGCAACTATTGAATAAGCATTGAGGAAGATGGATTGAGATAGGGAAAAGTAATGTGTCATCAAATGACACATTTTCTTCCACCCAATCTCAATGTCAAGGACACAAAAGAAAGGGGATGAATTAGTCTGAACAAATATGTTTAGAGACTTTTATTCTGGTATCTATTGCATTGCTCCCAGTTTTAATTCAGACTGTCAAGGAAGCATTTGGGTACTGAAATGAAGATTTACAGGGAAGAGGTAGGAGCACTAGGGGAGAGGTATGAAAAATGGAGCTCTTGGTGACCTCTCTGTAATGGTTTATACTCACTGGAGTTGGCAGTGTTACTTCTGTCCAGGTTTCCCTTGAGACGATTACAGATGAAGGACAATCCCACAATAAGAATGCTTTCACCAGCCAGGGAAGTCCCGTTAATTTTTCAGCCATGAAATTTCCATATGATCTTGGGGTAAACACGCATCAGGGCTTGAGGCACAGTCACAGGCAAGGTGGGCAGTGAATTAGCACAGCTTAATGAGCACTATGATGGCCTGGAGATGGCTGGTCATGTTTGCACTTTTGGCTGCCCCAAAACTGACATGGACGTGTCAGCTCCAGCCCCCAGGAAGCGGTTGGTGAAGGAAAGTGCCTGTTTAGTGCACTGTCACTACTGAACAGTCATCTGTGATGCTGTGGTAAACACTAGCTGTGAATTGTGACAGTACAGATTATCATATATTGTCAAAATAGTTATCCATTGTTTTTAAAATTAAACTGACAGAAATACAGTTAAATTCATTCTGATTTATTAATGACTCAACAGCAGACTTCAGTTCCAGTAAGTGGGGAGGCAGACAGCCACGTATTTCATCCTTTGAGGGACTGGAGTCTAAATCCTCGTTCAAGGAAGAGCCTGGCTATTAAGTATTCCTCTTTAGTACCTAGTGCTGCTATAAATCCTTCCTGTGTTGGTTAGTTAAATGGTATTTTATATTCCTGATATATTGATTAAGAGACTAAATTAAAAAGCTTCAGTTAGATTAGCATTGTCTTCTGGGAGCAGTTGAGCAGCGAAGGCTGAATGACCTCTTCTGGAGATGCTGAGGACCCCCCGTTGGTCTACAAAGGAGAAATGGGCTAGTGATGCATACCTTGTGAACAGAAGACCCTGCTGTATGTACTTCAAAGGTTACATGGAAAAGCTTCATAACAAGGAAAATGTGGTAGGTTAAGAGCATGAATCTGCACACAGCTTCTGCTTCCAGAGGCTTCAGGAAATCAGTCACGATATAGAAGAGAACTACTGATAGTAATGTATGACCACTGTCAAGAAACTTCATGTCTCAACAGCTTTTTCCTGTATGAATTGCACTGATTGCATTTCTGAATATGATGAGGCTTCATCTGTGTTTTGCAAAATGCTTTGCAGTCCTTCTCTGAGATGTATTAAATGCCTGTTACTTGCAGGACATACTGTTGCTTAGTAAAAATTTGTCCTTTTGCTCACAACAGCTTTCACTCATGGCTGCTATCCATTGACAGCAGAATTGGCCTGATTCAAAGGCATGCTTGGCTCAGATCATGCTTTCCCAGTGATTTTTTTCTGTACCAGGTCCACCTATTGTTTTGAACGGGACTCCTCATGCCCTTCTGTATCTGTTGGGCTTTTTGTTTTGTTCTGTTGTGTTTTAACAGTGACTGATGGAAGTTTTGACCAAAGCTATTCACAGCAAATATTTCCAGTTTTCCTTTGCTTGCTGCTGTTCCTCAGCGTATATCCAGGAGACATTGTTGGGAAAGTACCTCTGCCAAGATGCACGTGTGCATGCAAACAATATCCAGCTAAATGGGTGCCCCCAGTCAGGGGTTTTCAATGTAGCTTTCATGAAACTTATTTTAATGCATGTGAATTGGGATATTACCTTGCCTGAACATGTCAAAAATTTCCCTTCCCTTTGTCTATATCTCAAGCCATAGCTCATAAGCCAAATTTATCACTCCACATAGTTATTTTCAAGATATTTACATAAGTAAAGCTAAACCAAATTGGTGCCTGGCAAAAACTGATTTTTGTTATTTTAAAAAAAAGATAAATAACTCAGTATATCTTGTGTACTATCCAGATAAACAGTTATAAGAAAAACTGATTTTTGTCCAGAAAAGATGCAGAAGAAAATTACAGACTTGTAACAGTGAAAAGCCAAATTCCTGACCAAAATAAAATTAAAAAAAAATAAAAATAAAAATAAAAATTTGACCGATATCTTCCAAGTTGAATCAGGATTTTAGATAGATACTACGTTGAGTGGACATGTATCTGAATCTTTGAGATGGCCTTGGAAATTTCATCCTCATAATATATGCTGTAGCTCTTACCGTTTTATGCATGAGGCTCTTTTTCAGGACGAGTCATGTCTCAGGTGCAGCATGTTGCTGAAATATTAGATGGAAGGGTAGGAGAAAACAGATATAAATCATTGTAAAGGAAGAGACCACACTAGAAGCACAATGCATTTGCATCCAGTGCTGCGCTCACACCCTTTGTGACCTGCTTTGCCTTAAACTACAGCCCTTGCCCTATGGCAACTCACTTTCTGCCATGGGACAAAGGTGAGGATGGAGAAAGCTCATCCATTGCCTCTCTGAGCACAAATTATTATACAGCAAAGGGTTATTATAGAAGCTCACTATTAAGATGGAAATCCATAGGCAAAAGGGCTTTGTTGATTCCTTAAAATTTCAGTTATCTGCTAAGGCAAGAACCAAGGATAAAACACACTTAAGAAGTTGCATTAGTTGAAAGCCATATTTTCTCAAGTCAAAATGAGTAAACTTTCTCCACCCACCCCACCCCCCAACATCTGGATGATTAAGATTGAAAAATGTCATGTACCCATCCAGAAAAACCCTGCACTCTGCAAAAGCTGTATTTAACAGCTGGCGAGTGATAACCTCTCTCCCTTCCTCCCTCCCTCTCTCTCTCTATGGGTTTGTAATGTTGTCAGATACCTTTCTGTACCTCCCATGACGACGTACGTCAGCATCTCTTACATAGGACAAGATAACATATTTGTCCAGATAACATATATGGTGCTTAAACAGCACTATTGTGCCCTGAAGAAGTTCGTGGCACGGTCTTGGATTTTCCCCACTGCGCGCTGCTTCAGCAGCAGCTGTGAAATACAATGGATGAGCTTGTTGCTGTGGGGGGAACTGCTCAAGCATTCAGCTGGGCTTGGCTCATCACAGCGGGAAATGTCAGGTCTTATTCCCCCGCCTCAGCCCCCCACCCACCTTTCATACCAATATGCCTAATTTGTTCCTTCCCATAGCACCCCTCAGACCTCTATCTGTCCCATTTAACTCCCTGCACCTGCAAAAATGTATTTCCTTTTTTGCTCGCGTTCACTTTTCATGCAGATGGGTCAGTCTTTACAAACTTTCATAGATGTCCCCACTGGGGTCAGGCACACTGAGGGATTCCCTCTGTTGCCCCACTATAATTTTCTATGTTGGGGGAGGTAGTCTGTATTTGAGTATTTTTTTTCAAGGTTGGGTTCTGTGTTTTTCTAAGGACTGTCCCTGAGATGTTTGAGAAAGCAATTTACCTCTGTGCAGTTTCCATCATGACCAATTGCCCCATGTGTTTCCTGTCAGCTATTATGCCGGATCAACTCTCCGAGGACTTTGCTGTTCCTATTAGTGGCAAATGCTGAGAAGTTGCCTGAGTGACATAACTTGATTTGCTGAGGAAGCTGGTAAAAATTGGAGTCATGTCTATTACCAAGACCATCCATCCTCTTTAATTTTATGAGGCAGTGGTGTTTGGGTTTTAGCCTGTTTCATAAGAGTGTTCATGCCAAAGACACTGGCTTGGTGTAGGCTACAATAATTGATTTAAATACCTCTTGACTTCTGCGGAAATAGACAACAGACTTCTTGGAAGGCATATAGCTTTAAGTAAAAATCGGGGACTTCAGAGTTTTTAGCCTTTCAGAGCCCTCTTCTGCTTGCATGAAGGTTTTGTTGTTTTCCTGCTAAGTAGCAATGGAAGTTAATTGTAAAGAATACCAGGAAATGATGGGAAACCCTGCTTTCATGCAGTAGCGCTAATAGGCATGAAGGTCCATCCCCACAATGAGACAAAAAACCCTCCAGGGTGAAATTCTAATTTCTAACAGTAACAAAGTTCAAAACAAAATGAACAGCCACATATGAGACTGAACTGGTTGGTGGAGAGGACCTAACAGTCACAGCAAAGTGCCTGCCACGTAGAATGCTGTCAAGGTCTGGGGTTTGTTCCTGCTCTGTCTGTACGGAGTTTGGTTTTCAGAGTTACTGATCTGAGCTGTCACCGGTAGCTTTTGACCTGCCACCAGTCTGATGGCTTGAGCATTTTGACATCTTGATCTTAAAACTCTCATGGGGATTTTGTGCTGGTGGCAAATACTGGACAATTATTTAGCTCAGTCATTCCAGTGGAACTAACCTCCCAGATTTTAAAGTATGGTTTTGGGGTATTTTTCACATAAGCCCTTTCTCTCTGATCCTGGTAATACCCGCATGTATGAGGACTTCCACCCTAGACACCTATTTCGACTCACCTCCCATGTTTTTTCCTTGCTGGCTGGGCAGGTGGCACCTGATGGGTCAGGCATGCCCTGTGCAGGGACACGGTGTGCTCTGGCTGGTTGGCTTGTGTCGTGTGCTGCGTGGCTGGCTGGTGGGTACGTGCTCCTGCAACGCGATTTTAGCAGAATTCCCACTGCAGCTTTTCCTGACTGGAGGCACTCCTTCTTTCTGCAGACTGCCTCTCAGGAAGCTTGTGGGAATTTCTATCTTCAACACTCTCTCTCCCATCTTTAAATCGGTTGGAAATTGGAAGAAGGTTGAAAATTCATTTGGGAGAAAAGGGTGGAGGAGTGTCTGGCAGACATCATATAATTTTTGGTTTCAGATGAAAGCAGGCTAAGAAGTGGGGATGTGCTAATGGCAGCAAAGAGGCTGGTTTCATTGTACAAAAAATAAAATCAAAGACAAATTTGTTTAAGCACAGGTGTGGGAGTTTGGTGGTTTTTTTTTTCTTGTATATGTTTGCAGTCATCAAAACTTTTTTATATTTATTTTTCTTTCTTTGTGTATTGTTCCTTGCCTCTAGTCCATTTTCTTTTTAAGACAAACAAGTTCATGGTGGCTCAGCTTTTCAGCAGTTAGATTGGTCCTTTATTTTACTAGAAAACAGACACATCAGTGCACAAGGTGACTTAGACGAACAGCACTGGACTTTGCTGTAGACGTGAGTACTGCTTCCCCACCAGTCAGAAACTAGAAGCCTGGTTCAACAATACTGCAGAAGGAGGCTGCATTGTGAATGGAGCTGGTGAAGAAACTGCAATCATAAAAAGCATCAATGCAAAACTCTCTTCCAACGCCTTGAAAACCAAAGTTAACAGCATTAACGTGCTCCAGCCTTTGGCTTCGCTTCAGGATCAGCTCAGGGCTACAGGAGGGAACCATCTCTCTGCTGTCCTGGTGAAAGTAAAGCCAAATGTCACTTGATTTCTCTTGCCTCTCCCTCTTGATAGCTGTCCTTTCAGTGCAGGCCCAACCCAATTCTGCTTAGATTGTAAAGCTTGACAGGATCAACACTCAAGGTGCTAAGGTTTTAAGGTGCATTCATTTTTCATTTCAAATTCTGCCTCTCAAGCTATCTATAGTTCAGCATTTAGGCTGCATATAATGATGTCGCTGGTGAGCTGAGCAGGAAAGAAAGAGAAGATGATAAATGAGTTAATACTGAGTTTGTCACAAGGCCATTTGCTGCATGAATTAAAACACAAATTGGCCTATGGGTTTAGAGTTTACCAGCCCTGCTACAAAATACGTTAGTGCAGAAATCTGGTGATAGTGTGTTTGAAGGTCTATTTTTCTTAAAGCTAGGCAACTTGGCTGTCCTCTCTCTCACTCTGGCACAAAGTCAAAAGAATAGAGAAGAACACTATGCTGGTATGAGTGATGTTTTAAAAGGGGAGTGTCATACATGCATTAAATTAATCTCTTCAGGTCAGGGGAGCTGTCTGCTTAGCAGCATCTGTCTATAAAGTATTATGTACTTGTGGTCTCATTTGCTGAGATCTAATTTATTTTTATGTTAAAGGGTGCTCTTAGCTGGCCTTCTCTCCTTTTGGTAGTCACAGCTACCATTGCTATTAATTGAAGTAATACCTGACTCCATGCTAGAGAGCAGGACCACATGCCATGAGAACAGTACATTCCTACAACTCAAAACAGCTCCTATCATGACAAACTGAGGGCAACCGAGACCTGTAGGAGAAAGGATTTAACATGGAAAAAGAGGAGGTTATATACTAAATGCCATATTAACCTCAATTTTCTATCTTAATTTGATGCGGTGTGTTCATGTTGCCTTCAGCTAAGAGGGCTAAGAGGCCAGCTTACCTTTCACTCCCTCTCTTGCAGCCTGCAGACATCAGGTCTGAGTTCATGAGGTTTGTGCTCCATCACAGCATCTTTCCCTCTCGGAAGCAGAGTGTCTGTAGGGCTGCACTTCTTGGCCATGATTTGTCTCCACTTGGTGACTATACATCTTTTTCTTCCTTTGACAGCCTCTTAAAACAAATAATTTTATTTTCACCCATAGCAAACTGAATAATGAGGAAAGGAGCACAGGACTGTGTGTATATTTGGCTAATGCAAACCATAAATGTCCTAATAAATTCTCATAAATCCCAGTTAGCCAATTAACCTCCATCTCAGTGCATGAGACAGTATGTAGTGACACATTCTTACCTCTTTTTCTCCGTGTCCCTGGGATCCATGTGCCTGCACAGCATCCACCAACACTAAAGTCTTCACTGCAGGGCAGCTGTGGTAAAGCATTCCCTACGATCCCTGCTGTAAGCATGGGAAGAGCCGACTGTGAAGGGCAGCAAGTAGCTTTCCATGAACTACACCCCCTCCTCATTTCACTGGAGAAACTCATGGCTGTTCATTTAACTTTGCCGTGTTACATTTCTTTTATTGTGATTTAAATTTACCCAGCCATCTTGGGCAGTATGCATACAGGTAAATTAAAATGCTTGTAATACTGATAAAAATAATATGCAGAACGTCCTCAGTCTCCAGGCTGTCTGCTAAGTTGTGGAGCGTGTTACTAGTCATGGTTCATTTATCTTCCTTACCCTGCCAGAAGGTCAGGGAATACCGCCTTTGTCTTACAGACGGGAAACTGAAATAGGGTGGGTAAAGCCTTGATCTTTAAAGGTATGTAGGAAAAATGAGATCCAGAGGAAAGTAGGCATTTAGACTGTAAGCAGATTCTTAAATAACCTTGATGCTCTGAGCCTATGGGATTTCTCAGTCATGCAAGGAAGGCTGAGGATGAGCAGGGAGCTGAGCCCAAATTTCTATATGCTTAAACACTTTGTAGTGACCCCAGATTTCACTACATCCAGTTATGCATAGGCAAAGGTAGTAAGTGGCTATTCAAGTGCTAAATATTCTTTTCCCCTGAGTGAGCTCGTGAGGAGCTTTGCCTTTGTCAAGCTGCAAACATGAAGATTAAGACCACAGAAAGACATGGTGCTTTTTTATATGTCACCCTGAGAAGTTTCCGAATAAGTAGGTCAGAGAAAGAGGCTCTCCTGTCCTGGAAGGCAGGTTTCAGCTGTGGTTTTTACGTCCTGTTTGGGTGTTTCATCTCTGTGAAAAATTGCCCAAATCCATCAAAGATATGAGATCTTATTCTCATATCATAAGTTCTGTGATAAACTTACCCCATCCTCTGCTGCTTCTACTGTGTTATAGTGATTTGCATTCAGCCCATTCCCCATGCTACTGAACAAGTGACAAATCAGAGATCCAGAAAGATTTGTCCCCTTGGCTCCGATTTCCTGACATTAGGATTTGTTTGCAAGCACTCAAAAGCAGAAAGACAACTGCTAGTGTTCTCAGACCCTCTCATTATGGTAACAAGACAGTGCAGAAGATGAAGGGAAGGAACTCTGTCTCACCCCTGGAAGGGCTGTGAATCCTAGCTGTAGAACAAATAAGGCAGGGAACAATGAGATTACATGGTTAACCAGAGGACTGCCCATGCACACTCCTGATTCTGATTCAGCCTTAAATCATGCTTTGATTTAAGACTGATAAATTTTGCCTTGCCCAGAGTGGACTTTTTTAATGGGGTGTGCAAGACGTGAGGCTTGGAGTTCCTCTGAAGAAAGGTCAAGTGCTGGTATCATCAGCTGAAGTCTGTGGGACCTGGGGGCAAGATTTATGGGGCTGAAGTTACTGGTGAGTTAAATATATGAAAATCAAGATTTGTTGGTTATAATTGTGGTGTTGCCAGACTGTGCCTGTGTGTGCATACCCTCTCTACTTAAGGCATTCATTTCTCCAGCACTCCAGGAACTTGTCATCTAGTCATTTGTGACGATAATGAGCTGATTTAAGGCAATGGACTGACTTGAAACTATGTGTTAACTGAGCCTTCCCCCGATAAGTACTGACTGATGGCTACAGGAGCCATCCAGGTGGGAACTTTGGACTGTTACAAAGATTTCCCCAGCAGCTCCTGCTGTGCTTAAATTTATTGCTTAACGTCCTGGTTGGAATGACCAGACAGATTTCATGAAGTGCTGAAATTGTGCTTAGATAAGACATATGTAAACAGTAAATAGAAACTATTCCTACAGGTGCAGAATTGGTTACATGGGACAGTCTTTTTAGTGTAGTTATTTAAGAGATGTTTTATATGTAGTTATGGATCTGTCAGTAGCGATAAATTATGTTTGTTGAGGTGGTCACATAGGAACACAGGCCAGCTGGAATATGGGGACTGACCAGAAGAGCTTTACCTAATCCAGCTGAAAATCTTGCTGCAAGGATATTCACAACAGACTCCTGTTGTCACCGGACAACAAGCAACTGCCCCTGTTTGAGAGGTGTGATCCTTCACATGAGTGCTACCCTGTGCCAAGATCCCAATAAGCTGGTTCTCCTTTGCCACAAACACTCCGTACATGAGTGTCTGTGCAACAAACTGTGCACAGAAGTGCTACAAAAATGTCATGCATTTAGAAAGACCAATCCATAGGTGTAAGGAACTGGACTGTCCAAGGTAACAATGTGTCCAACAGCATCTCTCTCAACCCCAGTCCTTCATATTGAAAATGAGGATATTACTATTCTTGAGGTCTTCTGAAGATCAGTTCCCCTTGAAGCACATAAGGACAACCATGATGCACTCTGAGAAAAGTGAATAATTAATTCAAACTGTGCAGAGTTTGAATGAGTCATGACAAAAATGGTGCAGAGTTACCATTAAACAGTGGCATGAAATTGGTGTTTTGAATAGCTACCTGGTCAACGCACATCATGTCCTGTATACAATGAATTAGGGAGGGGCCCAGTGGGAAAAGTAGGCTGTGATTATGTAGGTAAAGGCTATCATAGTACCCATGAAGAAAGAATGTAGAATGAAAAGGAATGGAATGTTAAATGAATGTTCCATTTTTGGTATTTTCTTGACTGTTGAATGCTTTGGCCCTAAAACTTACTATTGTGTCATATACATTTATGTACATGAATGGTAATAAAAATCAGTTCATTAGGGCTGAAAAGCTCATTTACCATATCCCGTTAGAGCTTCTTGATGGAATAGTTTGTGTCTCATGAGACTAGCTTTATAAGTGGAACATTTCTTTCTTTTCATAAAGCTTTACCATGACACATGCAATAACAAACACTGCACTACACCAGTATGTATTTGTGTTTACTCTGCTTGAGATTCCCCATCAGCCATCACCACTGTTAATAATTCTGTCATCAAAGTTGAGATTGCCATGGGAAGCATATAGACAAAGTTAAACAAACAAAGTGAAGGACTAAGGAAAAATAAGCAACTTGCATCATGGAAATCTGTGTCCCTGCAGTGTGCTAACAGCAAACCAGCATATGGAAAAATTGCCAAGAAAGGAATTAGGGAACTTCAGAGTTCCATGGAGAAGAACCCAGGCAGGCAGACATCACTGAAATGGAGATTTTTTTTCTTGTGGGTCCAGATCATTCCTTTTTCTGAGCTCATTTCTAGCTTTCTTCAGACTCTTCTCTGTCCTGATGTATTTCCTTTGGGCCCTTCCATGCTTCTAGAGTTACTTCGGCAGGATTTTATCTGAGCTGGTATCTCTGTAATAGCTGAGAAAAAAAAACATTCAAAAAACTCATCCCAGAAAGTGGTGCTGATGACAAGCTTGATTTTAGAATCAAGTGGAGATACCCATCTCGAGTAGCCAAGAATCAGACCCATAGTCTGTACGTTGCTTTTACTGTGAGAAAAGGAAGAAACATCCCAGATACATTAAGGAGCACCATGGCACTGCACAGTTCAGGGTTAACAGTAAGATATTTGTAGGCATCACTGGATTACTGCTCAGTTACAGCTTGCCTGTGTTTTAGTTAATCCTGAAAGACAAGAAGGGTTGTATTGTCATTGCTCTGTAACTATGCTATGGAGGTCCTTTCATTGCACTCCCTACAATGGCAGCTGAGAACGCTTCATTATGCAATAGGTGTTATATACAAACAGCAATGAACCTGCTTTTCAAGTGAAGAACGGGGCAACAGCAG
>NW_010249709.1:11235-16363 GCF_000690775.1 Eurypyga helias
GTGTAACACAGAACATCTCGGAGGGAGACACTTCATAGCTTCAGGCTGTTTGTGACTGCTTTGTTCTCTGGTTTACCCCAGAGAAGGAGGCTACAGAGAAAGTATCATAGAATCATAGAATGGTTTGGGTTAGAAGGGACCTTAAGGATCTTCTATGATTCTATAAAATCTAGTTCCACCCCCCCTGCCATGGGCAGGGACACCTTGCACTAGACCAGGTTGCTCAAAGCCTCATCCAGCCTGGCCTTGAACACGGCCAAGGATGGGGCATCCTCAGCTTCTCAGGGCAACCTGTTCCAGTGCCTCAACACCCTCCCTATGAAGGATTTTTTTCCTGATATCTAATCTAAATCTCCCCACTTTCAATGTAAACCCATTGCCTCTTGTCCTATCACTACATGCCATTGTAAAAAGTCCCACCCCAGCTTTCTTGTAGGCCCAGTAGAAGTAGGTTCCCAGTAGAAGTAAAGAAGGTCAGATGTGTTACAAGTGACATGTCCTTGCACAAGATATCTCTGAGACTGCTGATACTTTTTGCCCTTCACCAATCACATAATTGGAGTGAGAGCTTGCTGGGCATGACCTTTGCCTCATTCGCTGTGTTTAGACCCAGCAGCTGGGCATGGGGTAGCTTCCAGAGATGCCTGGCTAGAGGCATATTCACCTTTTAAAGCATCATGTCATCAGCTTGATAGTGACAGTCTTCTTGAGTGATGTGTCCAAGATTAATGCTGAAATGCCAGTCAACACATGTAAGTTCTTGGCCCTGAGGCAGATAATCCTTGGTCTTTTCCCCTGTCCCCTGAGAATGCCAATGGATTTGACATCATTATATTGTGTTGTTAAAGTCATAGAATAATAGAATCGTTTGGGTTAGAAGGGACCTTACGGATCATCTAGTTCCAGCCCCCCTGCCATGGGCAGGGACACCTTCCACTAGACCAGGTTGCTCAAAGCCTCATCCAGCCTGGCCTTGAAGACATCCAGGGATGGGGTATCCACAGCTTCTCTGGGCAACCTGTTCCAGTGCTTCACCACCCTCTCTGTGAGGAACTTCTTCCTGATATCTAATCTAATCCTCCCTGCTTTCAAGTTAAGCCCGTTACCCCTTGTCCTGTCACTACAGGCCCTTGTAAAAAGTCCTCTCCCAGCTTCCTTGTAGCCCCTTCAGGTACTGGAAGGCTGCAATAAGGTCTCCCCGGAGCCTTCTCTTCTCATCCAGGCTGAACAAGCCCAACTCTCTCATCCTTTCATGTAAGTCTCATGTAAATCTCTTACACATTACATTGTATTAAGTTAATCTTACATTATCTTAAGTTCATATAAACTTAATTTACACTTATCCGAAAGAGGCTGGCTGAGGAACGGGAGGGCTGTGTGCTAGATGTGAAGAGAAAGACTGGGAAGGTACAGACTTTCAACCCTTCTTTGTAGGTTGGGTCCTGGTGAGTGCAAGAAAAGGAACAAAGCGTAAGAGCGCGAGCTGTCTGACATTACATTTGGGCATTATCCTTTATCTGAACAGGCTGGAGGCTGCCAGTTATAGCCAGAAGTCATAACAAGCTTCCTAGCTGGAGCTGTGCATTTAAATTAGCTGCTGCGCTCTTGGTGGCTGAGCTGGTGTGTGACATATAGCAGGTTTTTTAGTTGGATTTTTGAAACCTGATATTTTAGAGGGAGTAATCTCCCATTTAAGCAGTTTTCTTTGTCTTAGTGCAGGTGCAGGCTGTCTTTAGGTAGATATCTCTTATGACAGGAACATTCAATTTGGTATGTGCCAGATTTTGAGATACCACATACCAATACTGCTCAGTTGAAGACATGAATTGTTCTGATTTATTTCAGCAGCAGATATTTACTAGCTCAGGAAAAAGGGGGTTATAAAAAAAAAGAGGGAGAACAGAGAAAGTGCAAAATAAAGGACAAACTGGCAGTTTGTTGCTTTAATTAATGTCAGTTATTAATCCACAGAACCTTGTTTTGGTCTCATTTACACTGGTGTGACTGGACTGTGCTAGTTTACAGGCGGTTATTAAAAAATCTTTGGCTAAGCTTAGTGAAGCTGATGGAAAGATTTGCCTCATTTTAAGCGAGCCTGACAGTAGACACAGCATCACTGAATGGTTTATAAGAAATACAGACCCTTGTGAATATTTTCCTCCTGCTGTGCAGGGGAGATGTCTCAGGGCTGTTGTTGATGCCTTTGTTCCATCACGAAGCTCCTCTGTCAGCCTCAGTGCTGTCAGAACCTTCGTGCAGGGAGGATTCCAGCTCCGGCAAGTGATTCCCGTTCCTTTATTTTTAGCATCAAGATGTCTTTTATTCTGGCTGAAGGACAAAATCCCTTTTCACAGGGGCTGCTTGAACAGCAGAAATGAGTGGCTATTAAAAGAAGTATTACTGTAAAATAGGATAATAACCTAGTTATTTTGCATTTCTAAGTCATTTTTGCATTGATATTTCCTTTCCTACGATGCACACCAATTAAAAACCAGTGAGCAATAAAAAAAGCAGTCTGTGCAATAATCTGACAAAGAATCATGAGCTGTGAAAGAATTACTTTGTTGCATTAATGTGAAGATCCATAGCAAATTCTTACGAAGCAGACATTATCCTGGACTATTGCTACGAATGTCCTTTAAGTCTCTGAAATGTCTTGTATATTTTAATGCCTTTTATGTACAGAAAAACATAGGTGACACATTCAAGAACAGCTACTCTTCTTGGCTGTCCCCTGAATGCTTCTTCAATGTCCTCCATAGTTCTGCTTGTGCATAGGTACGAGGACTGTGCAAGGCTCCCTTATCCCTGATGCATTAGATCACATTATTGACAATACATGAGTATTCCTCCAGAGAGGTAGGGGTTGTTGTCTGGAGGGTGGAATGTTGACTAGGAACAAGGATAGAAGGATATTCTCTGCCTAGTTGTTGCAGAATGGTTGTATTTCAGTGCCTCAGGGTTACTGGGAACGTTGGGACAACCCTCAGTCAAGCTGCTTAGGAAATATCATCAAAAACCAGCTGTAGCTCTACTGCAGATTTGAATGCAGGAATGGAAGAGGACAGATGAAGCTTGTAAACAGAGAAGGCAGTCATTATGCTAACTTGATTGTAGCTAATTAAAAAGGGATATTAGCTGATTGGATTACAGGGGATGGAGCAGAATGACCCTTTGTTCATGCCTGTGCTTGCATCAGTAGGATTCTCTGGTCCGTCCAAGAGCGTTCCTGCATTATCCTCATTCTTGTTTCTTCTCTTTTGCTTTCAGGGACAGATGCTCCCACGCAGTCTGCTCACCAGTGTAGCATGCCAAACGCCCCAATAGCTGTTGTGCCAGGCTAGCTAGCGCTCCTGTTGCTCTGCTGTCAGGCTGTGGTAGGGAGAAGCTGCCATAGCATACTGCTGTGCTCCCTGACTGTTCTCAGCGGGTGTGCGGTCTGTTGGCTGCTCTCATCGGAGCTCGGACTAGAGAATCAAGAAACCATATCCAGCACCTATCAACACCATGCTAAGCAAGGCCTTTACTTCTTCCATGTTGTTTGACATTCTCAGTTTCCATAAACAGAAGTTTATGGAAAGAGAACTCTGCAAGTTTCTCTTTCAAACTTAAACAATAACTAGCTAGAAGTACTGAGTGCCTACCAGATGTGAGACAATACATAGATTTATAGTCATTCAAGTAACAAAGTACCAATAGCAGAGTATGCCTTTGAGAACTAAATCCAGAAAAGGCTGAAACAAAGCTTCATATTCCTTCATATAAAACAACATGATGCCATTACATAATCTCTTTAGTGCTCGACCTGTGAAAGCACAGCTCTTAGAAATGCAATATCTTAAGTGTGTACTAATTGTTTTGACTTTGGTGGGACTGAGGTTTTAATGATTTGTCATGGTTGCCTCATACTTTAAATTCGGATTGGAGTGGCAGACAGACATGACTTCCAGAGCAGGCAGCAATATTAGGAAGCCTGGAGAGCTGCATATGTGGTGGGCAAGTAGAGAGGAACGCCAAGTCTTTATCTGCGAAGAGATGAGCTAGGTAAGTCTATTTCCAGATTTTCTAGCTGGCCATGCCCCTCTCATTCTGTTAAGCAGGCAGACGTCAAATCACAGTGTTTACATTAGAAGCTGTTCAGTTCAATTGTCGTTTGAAAACAGGGTGACCAAATTTTCAGAGGGCAGAGGAGCGATATGAAAAAACATGGCATAACATTAATTAAGAAACCATCTCACAGCATTTCCTGGAGTGGAACCACACTATGACTGATCCATCATGCAAAATCATTTGTTAAAAGCATTATATTTACCTGATTTGGTGTCCCTGTCCATTAAAGTCACAGAACATAAGTGCACATCTCATCTCACCCATCTTTAGGTGTTTGATAGGTAGGATCCCTAATCTTCACCACTCAGGGTGGTGAGTCACTGGAACAGGTTGCCCAGAGAAGCTGTCAATGCCCTATCCCTGGCTGTCTTCAAGGCCAGGCTGATTGAAGCTTTGAGCAACCTGGTCTAGTTGAACAGTGTTGGGGCTGGATGGGCTTTAAGGTCTATTCCAACCCAAACCATTCTGTGATTCTGATTTTATGATCTGGGCTCATGGTATAACCATGGAGAGAGAAGAGTGCTTCTGGAGGGCTGTGATCTCAAGACAGGTGTCTAACACAGTAGAAGATATTGTTATGGGGATGCCTTTCTCCATAAACTGCAATTAATGGTGTAAAAGGAGACTTTTTTGACACGCAGGTGAAATTTGCCTGACAAAATCTTTAGGTATCTGTGATGTGGGTATCTGCTTCTAAGATTTAATGGAGGCTTTCCTTACTGTGAATGCAGGTAAGGTGTGCCATTCGTCTTATCTCTTCTTGAGGTCATCCTAACATGTATGAAGAGTATTCATGTAACTCATAGATTATATGAATAACAAGAATCATCTAAGGTGAATCTCACTCTCAATTCCATTGAACACCCTGGTTAGATCTCTGTAGACTACAAGGAAACTTTTGATGACTTGCTCAGATACAAACATCTGCGATAATAGGTCTGTCTGTACAGTAAAATGAATGTTATGTCACCAATCAAACTTAAGTTTCTTATCAAACAAACTGTTGATCAACCTGTAG
>NW_010249709.1:16395-20765 GCF_000690775.1 Eurypyga helias
ATAGGCAGAATGTTTGTCAGAGCACATGCAAAAATCAAGACTTGAGGATGCAAAACCATGATTTTTTATTTTTTAGATCACAAATATATATTCATTGCCTCTTAATTTTAAGACTCCTGGTTATCTAAATCAGCCTAGGAAGTTTTCTTTTATTCAGGGGTCTGGAAATGCAGAAGAAAAATAATCCCTTTTAATCACAAAGAATCAGGAGCTGCTGATTCAGTCAATCTCCAGAGATTCTACTGATATTGTGGTTAGAAATACAAAGTGGCTTATAACATTACTCCTTTGAATTATGGTAGATTAGACTGATAACAGCATAACCTGTTATCACAAAGTAGGGCAGACACACTGGAAACTAGGACTATTTAGCAGTAGACTCCTGGCTGCCCTAGGACAAGTGAATAGCAGCAGATTTTCTGGTCAGAAAATAGGGCACTCTTACTGCAGGGCTAATATGGCCTACTGACAGCCATTTTGTTTGAAAGGAGATCCCAAGCACAAATACTGGCTGGGCAGAGAAAGGACTGAGAGCAGACGTGAGAAGAACTTGGGGGTGTTGCTTGATGAGAAGCTGGACATGAGCCAGCAGTGTGCACTGGCAGCCCAAAGCCCTGTATGCAGGTCTGAAACAAAACAAGCATGACCAGCAGGTCGAGGGAGGGGATTCTCCCCCTCTACTCTGCTCTCTTGAGACCTCACCAGGAGTACTGTGTCCAGCTCTGGGGTCCCCAAAAAAAGAAGGATATTGACTGGTTGTAGCGAGGCCAGACGAGGGCTGTGAAGATGCTCAGAGGGCTGGAGCACCTCTGCTATGGGGACTGGCTGAGAGAGTTGGGCTTGTTCAGCCTGGAGAAGAGAAGGCTCTGGGGAGACCTTACAGCAGCCTTCCAGTACCTGAAGGGGCTACAAGGAAGCTGGGGGGGACTTTTTACAAGGGCCTGTAAACATGTAGAGGGTTCAACCTGAAAGAGGGTAGATTTAGACTGGATAGAAGGAAGAAATTTTTCCCTGTGAGGGTGGTGAGGCACTGGAACAGGTTGCCCCGAGAAGCTGTGGATGCCCCATCCCTGGCTGTCTTCAAGGCCAGGCTGGACGAGGCTTTGAGCACCCTGGTCTAGTGGAAGGTGTCCCTGCCCATGGCAGGGGGGTTAGAACTAGATAGTCTTTAAGGTCCCTTCCAACCCAAACCATTCTATGTTTCCAGGATTCTGTGTTGATCCAAGGAGCAATGCAGACAAGGGAGACTATGGAAATCTGGATTGAAAATAAGGATTTTTATTTTAAAAGTGTTTTTTTTACTTTCTTTCTTCTTTTTCATTTTGTTTTGAAGAAGATATCCTCAAACTTTCTGTTTTGTGTGTATTGGTGCCTATTCACGTTGAAAATACCATTTAGTTGCAAACTCAGTGAGCGAATACTCATTGCTTTGGTGCCTGGAGTGGTTTTTTTGTCTCATCTGCAAGGTCATATTGAGAATTATTCCAGAAATATCTCTCTCCCTTCAGTGGGAAACTGAAGATAATGATAAAAGGATTAATGTACAAAGCCTTGCTGCACTGCTTTCTATTCTACTCAATCTCTCATGGTCAGTAGTGCCAATAATGCTGCATGCTTTGTTTTTTGCTAGGTCTTCTCCAAGTTTGCCATTGTTTAGAGCTTTTGCAGTCTGTCTAAAAGTACATCAGGTTAATGCCATCTGTTCTGAAATGGGAAGAAATGAACATGAAAACACAGTTCAGTAAGAAGTTTCAAATTCAGTAAATGTGTTGATTTTATATTTTAAAGTTCAGCTGAAGGCAGTGACCTTGGGAGGACTACATTAGAGAAATAAAATCATCTAGCATGAGCAGAATGTTAAGGGATTCACTTGCAAACCCTACCTCCACAGGAAAGATTACTCTGCTTTCACTTGCTTACATTTTGCCAAGAAGCTGACACATCTAAATAATATATTTTACTGGTGAATGCTGTAATTGGAAGTAGTTTAGATAAGAGTAGATTTTGGTGCATGACTGTACACTAGATGACCCCTCAAAGACCTTTCCAGTCCTAATTTTTATGATTTTCTCTGTAGAATGAATTGGAAAGTATGTAAGCAATTTGACTGAAGGCTCTCTTAAAAACCTCAGCTTTCTGAAGTTCAGTTTCTTTACTGTGTCCACAGGCATATAAATTTGGACCAGGTGTAGAACCTGAAGCTGGCAGTGAGCTAGGATGGGCATAGACCTGTTTAGCTACCTAAATTCCAATGTCTGTTTTCCTCAACTGTAGGTCGTCAAGTATGTGCCCTAAGTTACCCTATTCAGTCTTGAAAAAAGAATTTCCTGCAGTTCACTGAGGAGTAGAAAGCAATAATGGATGTAATTATTTAATAATATTCAGCTTGAGATTCATTGGTTTTGTTTATTTTTTTTTTTTCTGCAGTTGAAATAGGTAAAATTACTTTGTGCATTTTATTTTATCCTCCCGGCTATGACAACCAACCTGTCTATCCTTACCTACCCTCCATCCAAACCTTGTGGTTTATTGCTTTTGAGAAATAGTCTATGGGTTTTCCCGGGAGTGAAGTTATTGTCATACAAAACCACAAGGCCAGACATTTGTCGTCTCTCAGAATTCAGTCTGTAGGACGTTGTGGCCTATAAATAAGTGCTAGAAACATCTTTTTTTTGCTTGCGTCATTAGCAATTTCAGGAAGAACTTCAGCTTTCCACCTTCCTTGCAGACATTGTCTCAGAGGGGTCAGTGGCTGTATTTTCCTTTAATGTTTTGTGAGTTATGTGCTGTGCTTCCAATGACAAAAGAATAATGCCTTCAAATGTCTGTGGCCATGAATCAACCATAGCTTCCCTACATTAATGGATTATTGACTAAAAGACCCTAGAGTTGCTGTATGATTCATTTTGCCATTCTTGTGAATGCTGAGCTTCACTGTGTCAGTTGACCTACATACTAACCTGGGAAATTGCTCTGTGAAAGACGTTCAAAGTCAGATTTTGCCTAGTTTATGTTAACAGATTTCCCTATAGATTTTTATCGTGCCGTTGATTAATCTATTATTAGAACACATTATAGACAGAACTGAGATAATTCTTTTAATTTACTTCTTGTGACACATTTTGCCCTCCTTTTATTTCAGTAAATTTTTTTTCTCTGTCTCTGATTAGTAGTTTCATCTTAGATTCATGGAGTCTGCATGTGAAGAATACATATTAAGTCATCTAGGACAACTTTTGTCATTACTCACACTGCTGTGTAGGTAATAGATGGATTTCTGTAGCAAGGATATGTTGGAACATTCGGCAGTGAATTCGCATAACAGAGCAAGGTTAATCAGGCAGTTGTCCATCTTCAGCACTTTGCTTTTGATTCTGTCTTGAATATGTCACAGGGTGAAAATTCATCTGAGTCTCTAAGTTGACCCATATTGCCTTTCTGAGCTCTCTTGTAATGGATGTGAACACAAATCAAAGTGGCTGTAAAAATAACAGAAACAGAGATCTGGGTAAAAATAGTATTTAGTGAGTCATTAGATCTGGCTTTTCTGTGTGATTCAGGCATGTTTTTTGTCTGCCACACACGGAATCTGACTTGCACAGACTGAACATGTCTCTCCATGAGGGAGGTGATGATATTCCACCTCAAGTGTTACTACCAAAACCCACCCCAAATCAGCTAAATTCTGATCACAAATACCTTTATTCCTGGTAGAAGGGGAAGGAGGCAGAAAGGTCACAATTTGACTTTCAGATCTCCAATTACATCTGCAAGGCTGGCACTTGGTGTGTGTATGCTGGGATCATTTCACTTGCAAATTGAGCATATTTATTGATGGGTTTTCCTTATGCCTGCCGCTTTCATACATTTTCTTGTCCATCATCTCATTCATACATTTTCAGAATAAGGACTATGTTTATGGACTGGAGGGGCCTAAGAGAGTTATCCAAGACCAATTCCAGTGCTACCATTTCATACAACCCCTTACTTGAAGATATCAAGCTCAGTCTGAAAAGATTTTATTTTACTCTCACAACTCCAAAATGAATGTGAGTTTTGGAGCTTCACTGTCTGATGCTTAATAACCTTTTTCTATTATTCTTTTATTCTCCCTAGATTTCATCAGTTTTGGTTTATGGCTTGCATGCTTTTTACTCTCCTTATGAATCCAAAATCCTTTATTTAGCTAAACTAACCTGATTATTACCTGGCACTCTCTTCTTAGATGGACATCCATTCTCTTCTGGATGTCATTGATTTTGACTGTCTTTAGCATGGACTCCTTTTTCCTGAGCATCTGTGACTCCCCTCAGACATAGTATTTCTGGTTGATGAAAGACTGAAAGTACTGGTTGATGAAAGACTGAACA
>NW_010249710.1:0-6384 GCF_000690775.1 Eurypyga helias
CCAACCCAGTGATTCTATGATTCCCTTCTTTGCTAGTCTAGATTTCATACAAAATCATAAAACCCTTGGAAATCACAATAAATATGTTTTGGCTAACTTACAATTTTTACTTTTGATTAATCATTCTTTTTTTGCTCCAATGTTGTAAAAGTCACCACCAGCAAGTCTGTCTTTTAAAAATTCTTTATTTTAATGTCCTTTCCCTCCTGGGTGTTTACTTGGTACATAAATGTGTTTTCCAGACATCCTAGTTGAGCTGCTCACTATCAGAATTTTCAGTGCAGACTTAATTCCTTGCTCTTTAAGAAGCTTTCAAAAATGATCCAAACATAAAGCAGAAACAGTGGCCTTGAGCTCTGTTTTCTTAAGTTCACGATGCATTTTCTAAAATGAAATGTACAAAGTCATTGACTATATCTGGTTTTTGAACTTAATAAATAATGCTGTTTAGAGCAAAAGTTGTCAAAACACCAGTCTGTCAATCTGTAGACAGAAACAAACAAAAAATTGATCTATTTAAAGATACAAGACATGCAATTTTCATCTGTTAGCAGCCATAGCTTTCAGCAAAACTCAGGTATCCACTCCAGGAAGTCAGGGTTGATATCCTGGCTCCCTAAAAATAAGTGGAGTTTTCTCATCATCTCCCAAGAAGCCATGTTTTGCACATTATTGCTATGGATGTAATCCTGTGACGTAGACATGACATTACATAGATGACACTTATCCTGTCAGTGCTAAAAACAACTGTTCCAACAAACTTGTGCATCCATCACTGAAGTTAGTACTATTTTTAAATGCTGATAACACTCCAGGCTGCATATCACTTTCTTCCTAGGTTACCCAGAAGAGACCTATCCTGTCTATGATAATTCCGATTGCTACAAGCGCAAACAGGACACAATCCTTGTAGATTATCCTGACCTGAGCCAGCCCTCTGCAGAAGAGCTGGCGGAAAGATTGGAGGGCATGGAAGATGAGGAGCATCTGTGCAATGAAACCCTGCTGGCTGATCTCACCATGGAAAGGGACAGTCATGATTTAACACCGAAAAAGGCTGAGGTTACTGGCATCAGGGAAGAGGAGAGGGACCTTCATCACAGCCAGAGCATTGAGGAGTGCTGCTGTTGTTGCAAGGACGATGATCCTGCTGTCATAGCGGAGAATGCTGGATTCCACTCTGAGAGCTGCAGCGAAGCGGAAGAGCCGAGCCAAGAGGACCTGTCTACTCTGGAGTCTGAAAATGAAAATGCAGCACTGAAGAAGAAGAAAGACAGTGATTCAGCTGAAGCAGGCACACTGAGAAAGCGCAACAAGAAGGGACTTGAGTGATAGGGACAAGCATGGATGTTATCTAGACAGGGAAGGTAGAGGTCATAAACTGTCATTTGTGTGGGTTTTGTTCCCAATGAAGACTTTTCTGTGCTTATCTCCCTGTACCAATTTCATTCCTGTTGTAACAATCCATCACAGCATAACTGAACTGGAAGCCAACGTCCTCTTTCATGCAGTCTTGCCATGGCTTACCACTGCCTTGCCAACAGCGCTTTGTCCTTGCTTTTTGGAGACAGGTATCTTGGAGCAATTATTGAGTTCACATATTTATGATTCTTTCCTTTCTGATTCTGAACAAACAGTCCTTGGTTTTGCCCTTTGTCATTTCAGAGTTAACCCAATGTCTCGTCTGACAGAAGTTAGTGTGCTACTAGTTACAAAAACTAACCAAATCCATATATTAATGAAAGTAGCAGGAAGCTGGAGGAGAAAGCATGCCTTCCTTCCCTTACCTGAATGTTAACCGACCAGCTGAACATACCGTAGTCACAGACGTGACTCCTCACCGTGTCATTGCTGCTGTACACCCAGGAAACTGTTGTCACTGCATCTACAAAATGCATATGCTACCCCAACCCACTGCCTATTGCCCAGCTTATTCCATGCTGCAGGACCAGTCGCCTAATCTGTGGTGTGTTCTAGGAAAAAGCTTTACGAGTTGTTCTTTGTGTCTGCCATAGCCGTGGTGAAACATCTTGGTGAAACTCCCAGATGACTGCAAGAACTGGACCATACTCTGTGTTAGAGCACTAAAAAATATCCCTGGGGATTAAAAGGCAGTAAGAAGGTTTCTCCTCAACAGTAGAGAAGAGAGCAAGGGTCAACCTGAGATGGAAAACAACCCCACTGCCTCCAGGGGCCGGGGAGGGGGAAGAAGGGCCTGCACTACCCTTGGCAATCAGCAGTCCTCCTGTGGAGTGCTGGGAGACCTTGCGCAGGCCGGCTGTGCCTCCCTGTCCTGCCAGCAGGATGTCTGGGTGCTTCGCCCCTCCCAGCCACTGTTGGGTGTGGGGGACCGTGCCACTTGCAGGGAGCTGGGTCAGTGAGGGGGTCACTGAGGACCCTCCTGCAACACCCTTGCCACCCTCTTGTCCAGTGGAACCCAGGAATGGGGTGAGGAGGGGGCTGGAGCCCAGACATACAGCGGGAGGTGGAGGGCAGTTCCTATGCGTAAGGAGCAGCAGAAGAGCACAGGGGAGTGATCCCCAGGAAGAGTTAGCACCCCCGGTCCTCTTCTTTCTCCCACATGACACCATCTTTCAGGCCACAGTCCCTCCAGCTCCCAGAACAACCATATTGGGCCACATACACCCTCATCACAGTGGCTTCCTGATGTCACGAGCTACCTCTGCTGCTTGTGCCAGGCCCCATAAATACAGGGACCCTGGAACCTGGCCCACAGTTCGCTGAGCTTCGAGACCCTCAGCTTCCAAGGATGATTGAAGGAAGGGGTCCCACAGCAGCAAGGCGAGTGGCTGCCCATGTCTGCATGGGAAGAACTAGAGGTGGCTGCAGGAGAGACACAGAAAGAGGAAGCAGCATCAAAGGGGGGACACCATCAGCTGGATGGTAGCGATGGCCATTGCTTATGTGGCTGATGGTGTGGAGCCCATGGAGGTGGGTCCACCAGAAGACCACGAAGACCCGATGGAAGTGGATCCACCTCCAGCATGGCTCCCCTGGCACCACATCGTGCCAAGGCTCCCCTCCATAACACCATCAACACGGTGTCGCTGGAGCGCCTGGCCAGAGCCCTACCATTGGCCTAGCCTCCGTATCCGGTACTAGTTGGGAGGCCCAGCCCCCATGCCCGCCCATCCTGCGGGCTCACCTGTCCCATCTCCAGCATCAACAATTATTTTGTTGATTGCCACGGATGGTGTGAGCCCTTTTTTCCCATCCTCATCCCCTCCTGAAGGGGTGCCATCATCTCCTTTGCTCTGAGCCCCATGAAAAGGGTCTACAACGACCTGGCTTCCGCCAGGCTGCTGCCCTGGGGGGACAGGAGTTGTCCCCGAGAGGGCCACCGAGGGACCTGGAGGAGGGGTTTCTTCAGTCTGAGGACAAGAAGGTTGCCTGGTGGTGGCTGACGATGAAGGCAGACCCTCTGCTGCTGTGCACCAAGAGCAGCAACAGCTCAGCAAAGAAGTTAGAGGGCCAGCTGTTCCTTTGGAGAAGCAGAGGACTGCAGTTCTGCCCCAAGGAAGTGCTGGCCTTCAGCATGAAGGTCCCTTCTAGCTGCTTCGTGAGGAGTTCTTTGCAAGCTTGGGCAGAAAACAATTTAAAAACCCCAAAACAATAAACAAGAAAATAACAGTAAAACTGCTTTCCTCCTCCCATTTGGTACTTTGCTGGCTGCACTGGGACTCCTCTGTCCCCTCCTGGTCTCCCCAGGCCAGGAAAGACAGGGATGTGTGTGGGGATGGGCCCAGCCCAAGGCCTTCAAGAGGGTGAGAGGCTGGGGCACCCGGCACCCAAGGGCAGGCTGAGGGAGCTGCCTCTGGTCATGAGGGGGGGGGACAATGGAGCACATTCAAGGCCAGGCTGGGGCTTTGAGCAACCTGGCCTGGTCAGAGATACCCGTCAGCATAACCTCTGTGCCTGGGAGGGCCATGGAACAGATCCTCCTAGGAGCTGAGGCTCTTGGAGGACAGGGAGGAGATTGGAGACAGCATGGCTTCACCAAGGGTGGAGCGACTACGTCAGTGGACAAGGGAAGAGCTACAGCTGTCATCTGTCTGGACTTCTGAATTCCTTTTCCGACCCCTTCGCATGGGGAACTACAGCATTTAGCTGTGTCCTGTGAGTGAGTGGTGGGCAGCACGGTCACCCCACGCTGCACTGGGGTGTGGATGAGAAGTAATTCCATCACAGCACTAGTGAACAGACAAACCAAAATGAAAAACAGGTGAGATTTCCCCTGCCGACACAGAGACCGGTGGTTAGGGCTCCTTTCGGGCCCGTGGCACAGCCAAAGGCTTCGTATTTCTTGGCAGCACCAGGAGAGCCCATACCAGTGCAGGCGGGCTGCGAGCGCTCAACAGCTCAGCCCCGGGTCGCCGTCGCCTTGGCAGCCCCACGCCAGGTACCAGCAAGTGCTCTCTGAAGGTGGCCGGCCATACCTCCCCCAGCAGCTTACCAGCAGCCTTCCAGCTCCTGTTCCTCCTGTTTACACGACACTTCCTTTTCCCTCTTTGCCTCAGCTTTCCCCTCTGAAACAGGGATGTCTGTTTAGGTGAGCGTTGTAGAAAAGGATCATCTCACAGATGTGTCCAGCGTACTTAATAATTAACTGCTCACTTCTCGCAGAGAGCAGTCATACTTTGAAGAAGAACATAGCTGAATAAAATCAGGATTCTCAAAGAACTTGTATTAAATATTAAATAAGTAAATCAGAATCATAGGTCAGAACATCAGCAAACCTGGGACTTTGGAAAAAACCTGTAGAAGCAGCTCAGGTGGACTCCCAGTGGAAGCAGCCAGGCTTATTAAAGCACATGCTCCCTCACTTCCCGTTTCCTACCTAGCAAATTAAACGGCTATACTTTTTATTAAAGCTAAAAGATACACCACGTGTTGTTTAAGTTAAGTGGTCTGATAAATCTAGATTTAAAAACCCGCAAAAGTGCTTAATTCTTCCTGGATATTAATGATTACTAATCATTTCAGGCATTCCATGGGATCAGGAAAAAGTACAAAGTCTAAGATAAGCACTGGTCCCAAAAACACTGCAGAGGATTAGTTATCAGCTCGTATTTGGATAACAGTAAACATGTAAGAAGTTCACGATCGAACTCCCTGCATTAGCAATTCGTGTTCGTATGTTGGATTCTTTCCTTTTGCAATGAACTAAGAAAACTATGATTAACTCTGAGGTCACAGAACACTGTAGTGCTGTAATCCTCTATTTAAATTAGTTCTACTTGTACATCCTAATAAAAATACTGTTTCTAACCTCATGTATCACAACCACCAGACAAGAGAACCCAGGTAACAGTTAGAAAATGATCAGGTTTTCAATGGTTTTATACCAACCACGCATTTCAAAGCAAATGAACACAACATCAGATCAGACAGACTGAACATCCTGTGTACAAATACAGCTGGAAAGGTTGGTCTACTCAAGTGATTTTTCTCAACTTTGGAGCTTCACCAGTTTTCAGGAGGAGCACAGATTCCTCGAGAGCAAACAGACACCGGACAACACGCTCATTTTTCTCAGTGCTCTTCCCAGGATGGCTCAGAGCAGTTCCCAGAGACCACTACTCCTCTCTGCTGGTAACTACTGTTGGGATCCACCACCCGTCAAAATGCGGGATTACCCAAACCTGGAGATGGTGTCTCCCTTCACTGCGAGTTTCTCAGATAAAAAGGCCTGTGCCAAGGTTCATTAGCCTTGTAGTCAGAGAACTTTCCAGTGTCTAACCTGACCACAGTTGCATCAGTTCCATCTGTGAGAAGCATGGAGGACAGGTGCTTCTCTTCTGCTTTCCAGTAGCTTTTTACATGTTTGAAGCTTCATTTTTTTTGGTAATTGTACAGTTGACCATTCCTGCCTAAGTATAGTTCTTTGATCTTGTCCTTACCAAACCGTATCCCAGATTTTTCTGACCATTTTCCTGACTCTTTTTGGTAGAAATGTGTGGGCCAGAAATCCAGTCCGTAACAACAACCAGGCTGGGCTGGGCTGGGCTGGGCAGGAGTCAGTTTAGCTCACAGCAAACCGCACGGGGGTAGCAGGGACGGGACATGATCGTCGGGGGGTGGAGAACGGAGGCAGCAAACAACTGGGCCTCTGCTCGGCCGGTGTGCATTAGGAATCTCACTGCCCTCTTCATGAACATGGGTAAGAGGAGACTCTCTGCAGGGTGTAGCGACTTCAGGTCCTCGAGCTCACTTCAGAGCAAAACTTCCCATGGCTACACATGTAGTTTTGAACTCCTACAGGCATCCAAGGTAAAAGAACAGTTTAAACAGCGCTGGGAACGCCTTACGTTAACTAACCTCCATACTCTGTAGATAATTTATCGACGTGTTTCTGACCCTGGG
>NW_010249710.1:6455-82116 GCF_000690775.1 Eurypyga helias
TGCACAATGTTCTGTAGTGACAAACACTGGAGCCTCTGTGACATACGCAAGATAAACTCTGAAAATACAAAAGTCAGTCACTGCACATACTGGTAAATAAATACATTTACTCTCCGGATACCAAAGAGTTTCTTTAAAAAAATTTACTTTGTAAAAGCACATTCTTGCAGGTTTATCTGAAACTCCATATAGGTCTGAACTGCACAATGTTCTGTAGTGACAAACACTGGAGCCTCTGTGACATACGCAAGATAAACTCTGAAAATACAAAAGTCAGTCACTGCACATACTGGTAAATAAATACATTTACTCTCCGGATACCAAAGAGTTTCTTTAAAAAAATTTACTTTGTAAAAGCACATTCTTGCAGGTTTATCTGAAACTCCATATAGGTCTGAACAAAAAGGAGATGTCCGACTACTTGAAACAGGTCAAGACAGTCTTGTGTGCAAACAGGCGTAAAGTATTACAGGCACTGTGAAAACCCACCACTGGTTAAATATTAGTTCTCAAGATTAAGACATTTTTTGTCAGTTTTGATGTTTTCCATTCTTTAAACTTCATCTGTGTAAAGGAGATCTAGACCACAACATACTCAAATCCTGCTGTGTATCACCAGCTTATTTAAGAAAGGCAAAGAGATGAATTAGGTGGTGTTTACTGTGGGAATTACAAAAGCCAAACAAAACAAAACAGAAAACCAACCCTGAAGTAAACTGCTTTTTCATTTTATGAGGTCAGAAACATTCACGCTGCACCCACATTTTTCACTTCTCCGAGTTTAAGTCAGAAACAAAGGTGTATTTTTCTTTACAGACAGACACAGCCCCAGCACCTCCTGAAACGGGTATTTCTACAGCCGCTCCCAAACACTGGATCTTTCAGACTGTCATCAGCAGGATGAAGACAGTGTTGGGAAACACAAAACCAGTTCAGTGCCTACTAGGAACTCTTAGAAATTAACCACCTCAGAAGTACTTACTTTCTAAGATCCTTCTACTGGTGTATCCCATTACAAAACATCCTCCACAGATATTTCCCTTCTCCCCCTACCCGAGTGTAAGAAACTGTTCAAAAAGGAGAAACGAAAGCGCCAGCCTTGTCAAAACGGGGTATGGATTGACCCACTGCATGGATCATTCCCGCTGCAAAGTCAGCTCCAAGGGAAAAGGAAAAGCAGGTGGCTGTATGTAATAAATGCAGACACACTTCTTCCATGTAAACATGTCACTTGTTCAGAATCATTTTAAAATGGGTTTCAAATAACAGAGCCTTTTGGAGGTACACTGCAATAACTAAGGCCAAGACAAGGTAATGTAGTGGTTTATGCTGTCGGTGGCAATAGTGGGAAAGAAGACTGAGTCGGAGAAGCTGTCTGTATCAGGAGAGCTGTATCTTAGTGGCTTTGGTTCTGCTGCTACTTTGCTAAGCTTCCAGGCACATCCCTGCAGCAGTGTCCTCTGAGTGATGGCAAGCACACAGGGTGGGAAACGGCACATGGGGAACCACGGCACATGTCGTTAAACCACGACAGGGACAAACATGCACGGTTACACAGGAGGGTGACAGTAAGCATGTAATCATTGCATTGCTTAGTTATAAACCCCTCTGTAATAAACCTGTGGTGTCTGTTTTTCTTGTATGGTGGCTGCTTGCATGAATGCTAAAAGGGTCTCTTCCTCCACATCCAGGTGTATATAAATGAAGAAAAAGAGAAAGGAAGATTATTTTTTTTGATAAACAAGCATATCTCAGATGAGTACTGTAAAAATAGACAGCGTTTTTCTGGCATCATTTACACCATGCTCCTAGCATCATGCTCTGCTACACTAGTAAACCAGTTGCTTTTAGCACAGTTCCCAGATCCCTGGCATCCACAAAATCCCAAGAAGAAAGCACGCTGCTCAGGAAGCTTAAATTCATCATACAGGGGGCAATAAATGGGAAAGGGCTGAAATCCACTGCAGTAGAAAGGGGATTCTGAAATGTGGCCTCTGATGTAGGTGCTGAGCCTTGCAAGTACCATTCCAGGAGCCAACTGTACTGTAAGTCTAATTGCCACCCTGGGGATACGGAGGGGTGAATCCTTTTACGTATGTTCTCCAGAACCTTGTTCAGAAACCTGTCCTGCTCTTCAGACTTCCAGAACCTTGAATCCCGCTGGGGATTACACAACCAGAGTCGAAGGCCACCCTACTTCCAAATGAGAGCATAAACACAGGGATTTAACACACTTTAATTCACAGACGATAACTTTATAGGCTTCTCTGACTTCGCTTTCTGGAGTGTCCCCATATGGAAAAACCTGTACGTGTTTGAAACAAGGAAAGGTTAGAGACGGGGGAAAAAAAAAATCAAGGAGCTTAAAACGAAACAAGGAAATTGTAGTAATGCAGATTGCTAAGAAGCTGAAAAGCATCTACCACCTGCAAGAAAGCTAAAGTGATACCAAACAGGAATTCATCCTCATGGACTTGTGCTATGTAGTCCAAAACCAGAATAACCAGTGCTTTTGAAAACAGCTAAAAAAAAAAAAACCAAACCAAACACCAGTGAAAAAAACGCAACAACAAAACGCCTTGTCACAGTGTCATTGAATTCAGTAACTCTGGAGAATCTCCCGTGGTTAAAGAGCCATTTTCCACAATCAGGTTTTTAAGACGACATAGTTACAAATCTTGTAAGAGTAAGCATCGCTGCTGTGGGCCCACTTAAACCTGAAGTTAGAACTGACAGCACACAGCAGTTTCATGTTTTCAGCCTACATTATAAAACACTGAATCTCCAAATAAGTACACTTAGGAATGAAATATAGCCCCGTGGTTTTTTAGGGTTTTTTAATTAGGAAAACTCAGTGAGCCCAATTTAAGTTATTTGCCGAGCAACTTCTCCGTTCCTGATGCACAGCACCCCCGTGTTTGTTCTGGGCTATCCTTATACACTGATACGCATGAAGCTTGATGTCAGTGTCATTTCAACCGCCCAACGAGAACTCCCCGTAGTAATGTGGTTTTCCAGCGTTCCAAACCGCAGTGAAAGTTTACTCTTCACAATGAAGTTCAAAAGAGAGACCTTTTGCCTCTACTTGGTCACCCATAGCAATAGCTAGAACACAGGTTTAGGGACTAAGAACTTACTCAGTTTTAGTGCCAGCTCTAAAAACAACTGTTTGTCTGCTTTTATAAACTGCAAATCAGAGCTTCGCTGCCGTTAAAATGATAATGCTACTTACTTGCTGCTCCTGGACTGCTGTAAGGCTTCACTAGCCGATGTGCAGCATCTCTGAAGTTTTGGGTTTAGTTTGTGGATGTTTGTTAAGGCCGATAGGTACTAACCTAAGGGTGGAAGGTGCTGCAGGAAGCACAGAAGCATCGACAGAAAGCCCCCAAAAGGAAGGCCGTGCCGTGTTGGTGCGAGGGGGCTGTACCTTTGGGCCAGGTCCCAGATGCAGTATGCAACAATCGTAGGATGTTCCATGGCACACGCTACTCTGCCAGTAGTAAGATTCCAGGTTAGAAAAAAAAGCCCTTTTTGTCAACCCAGGCACACAGCACTAAAAGTTAATGATTTGCCTAGAAATCTGGGGCTGCTTCTTAGATGAAAAGTTTCTGGGTTTAGTATCAAATATCAAATCTCCACAGGTAAGGGAGCATAAAATGAGGCAGAGACTTTAATAGAAAACACTGCTCGATTTGTGTTTAGCACTGGAGGTACTGACTTTCAGAAAGAAACGTAGCGGTGCACAAAAACGCAGTATCTTAAGACAAAACTCAAGGAAACGTGTATTCCATTAGCTACGTTATGTTTTTCCAGCAGGACTATGAAGCACTGCTCATATGTCAGCTCAGAAAACTGCTGGAAAAGGCAGCTGCCGCTCAACCAAATCAACTTGGTACACCTACAGCTTCTTCAAAGACTATTTATTTTCTTTGAGCTCAACCTACATCTTTGAAAATGTTTTTAAAAAAAGCTAAAAAATACTATAACGCTTAAGGACACATCAGGATCAATATAGTTCTACTTTTAGCCACTGAGGCCAGGAATTCTCCCTAAGGAAGAGAACAGGATGGTAATAATTGCATTATCTTCTGATATCCCCAGTCTGGAATGAAAACCTGGTGTTAGGAGGTGCCAGAGCTCCCAAACTTGTTTGAACACTGAACTTCACGGCATCAGGCAGCGTAGTGACACAAAACACACCCTGGCTGCGCGCACGCGTGAGGTTTTCGGCACCGGCAAAAGAAGCGAGCTCAGGGGGCAGTCTTCCAAGGCAACAAGACTGAATATCTGATAAAACTACACTTGCCAAGACAGTAAGCACAGACTTAAAAAAACCCAACCCACCAACCAAAAAACCAACAACAAACAAGCTTAAGGCAAGATTTTGAACAAATAGTTTCCTTGTAATTTCGCCCAATCTATAAGCATTGAAATCAGCTTGACTTTATTGTTAAAATCTATAAAAATACTTGTCAATTGGATTCTGCTATTTGACAGAGTTGAGTTTATAAATTACTGACACTTCTGATGGCACTGTGCCAACTGGGATAACCTCAAGAAGCCACAGAAACAGGGTCAGATGTGAGGAACAGATTGCCTTGTAAACATCCCATGTGAGTATAAAGGTAATGATAAATCAGGAGACTCATTGTTTTTAAATCAGATGTGCGTGAGAGAGGCAGAGTCTGCAGTAAGTCTTGGAACAGCTGACTCACATCCAAGAAAAAAATACCCCAAAAAATACAAAAAGGCAATCTGCAGCACAGTCGCCAAGTGTCTGGTTTTGCTGCACAAAAGCATAAATAGGCAGTTGCATTAACTGAACCACTGCGACGTGTTCTGGAATGACAGTTTTAACACAACATGGTGCAAACTAAACCACAACCAACACCACATCACTGTGAGAAGGAGAAGTGTGTCAGATGGTTTGTCCTTGCTGCTTTTTCTCCACATTTAGTGACCAAAAAATGACACAAGGTAAAAAACTCAAGCCTCACTGAAAATCACTGACAAGATTTCCATAGAATTCAAGATTCTATCCTAAGATATTGAGCAGCCGTTCAGTTTCTACATAGGTGGCAGAAAGCAGTTCATATATTACTGCCCTTCCCAGAGTGAGAATTAATTGGGCACTTAGCACACCAACACCCCTGCCATCCACCAGCCTCAAAACACTCCCAGGAAGCCTCAGCAGAACGGGGATGTAGGCAGGTCCAACAGCTATTATTTCCAACCGACTCACTGGAACTGAGGCACAAAGAGGTTACAAGATTTGCACAAAGAAGTCACACGCTCCGTTGGGATTAAAACCCAGGTGCCCTGATCCCCAGGGCTGTGTTCTAACAGCTGCTGGACAGCCTAAAAGATTTGGCTGATTTCACAGAGATCTGGGACTCTTCAGGACTTTTTTTGCATGCAAGCGGTACCTCAGCACAGAACAGAGAGAGGATTCTTCACCGGCACTTGCCAGGTTCTGACTCTCAAGTAGACTTCATGCCAGTTCACGGGCTAGCAAGCTTTTGTCAGAGTAATTTTCAAACTGCCATCGTAGTTTAAATAAAACTGTGATAAGCTTTCAGTGTTAGTGAGTAATCCAATTATAAAGTCAGTAGGAAGGATTTTTCCCTACGAAAGCATAATTTTTCTGAGCTGTGTTATCTTTCTAAAGCATTTTAGTGCACTGGTTCCATTAAACAGTTTCAAGAGAGACAGTTAATTCAAGCCTTCTGAGTGAAGGTGTTGAAAACAGGCAGGAACTAGATGATCTTTAAGGTCCTTTCCAACCCAAACCACTCTGTGATTCTATGATACTCTTACGGAAAAAGAGGAATCTAAAATTTCTAGGCAGTTAAATAAAATACAACATATAAAATAAGTTTTAATGCATTTTCATCCAATATACAGGCATTTGTGAGTATCAGCTACTGAGCTATAGTTCATAGCAAAATATCAAAACATTGAGATAGTTGTGCAAATCCTTTTCTTAGTTCCTTGGCAAGCAACAGAAAGAACTGAAGAATATCTACGTAATTAATTTCACACACTTAACAGAGGAGAATCCTGGAAAGTACATTTCATACATGAAGAACAACAGAAACACGTTTTCATTAAGTAGCACATACAAGAGAAGCCTGCATCTACAGCTAGATTATAATTCTAGTGTCAGATTTTATGTATAAAATCACCTCCTTCTTGTAATCAAAACGAGGCCTTTTGAGAAACACAAGAGCCATCAGCCCATAATTCTATTAACGATGACTGCTGTCCTATCACATGTGCTGTCCAAGCAAAGATATTTCACTGGTGAGCACATGCTTCTCTGAAACCTGGAAAGATCTTGCAAATGATGTTTTAGGAGAGCCACAGGATAGTATAGGGGAACTAGCCAGAATGCCACAGCATTGAACCCAAAATCTTCCCTCTGACACCTGCCACACATCAGGAGAAACTCCCTCTGCAAAACCAGTGTGCAACCCCCTGTCCTATCCCACTGAAATAATCAAAGACAAAAATATTCTGATATTGGTCCAGAGTCATCACCTTTTCAGGGCAAGGACTCGTTTGCTGTGTGACATCCAGTCCTCATTGCATCCTTGTATGAAATCACCAATAAACTAATAATAAAATTGGCAAAAAGCTAAGATACAAAAACAGGAGTGATTTTCTAAGCTGAGGACTGGACTGATTTCCTTTTTTTAATGGGCAGCATTCAGGCAGGGATAAGGATTTTATAGGTAGAAAAGCAGGTCTAACGCCTGGTACTTCTAGAGACCTCACTGACGTCTGCTTGTTGAAAGTCTTCCCTTTTGTTCATCAAAAAGGAGGAAAAACCCAGAAAGTTTGAATAGATGGCATTTATCGCCACGACTGATAAAACTCAGTGGTGTCATCTGACTCCACAATAATGCTTTCTGATCGTGCAGCTAACAGATTTTATTACAGAGCCCTTTTCACTAAAGCTCCTTCCGTTCTAGTACCTCAAGAGAGCAGCCAGCTGGGAACTCCACTACCATAAGGCAACTTGAAGAGTGAGAGATTTGCCCAGTAATTATTACAAAACCATTCACAGACTTCCCAGCATCAGAATCTGTAACAATGGCCTATGTCATTACTATTTTATGTGCCAGGTATTAGCCTACAAAAAGCTTCTAAAAAAATAAACTCCTTTTTATGGCACCCACATGCTTCAGCTCACAAAATCGCTTTCAACCTTTTCAAAACGGAAAACTAAGGCAACACTACAAAGGGAATCTGTCTAACAGTCTGCCTCCAGGCTTGTGGACAGAACTGTCCATTGATTTGCAACCAACCGTTTGGAAACTCTGGTTACCAAATGTTTACCGAGAAAAATTCTGACTATATTTTAGGCAAGCTTTTTTATCTGCTACCTTTTAATATGTTAATTTACTCTGCAGAAAAGCCAAAGGGCCAAATTCACCCCTTTGATAAGGCTCCTGTTGTAGGAGCATCACTGGATGTGCACCCCAGGCATCATTCATCCGGAGAGATCACTGAGTAATACGGTCAAAATAAACACTTTTGAGTTGCACATCCTTGAAGAAAAGATAAAGGGATTGTGAAGAGAATGAGAAAGAACAGAACATCAGAGATGAAGAAAATTAGATAAAGGGCGAGGAGGAAACTGTTTGATGTAAACAGAGTGACAAGGTCGATAAAGAACTCCCATTAAAGCATGCAGTATTTGCCTATAAGCAATTTAGGCAAGGGATTTGTTTACAACTCTCTGCCAAAATCAACAGCAGATGCAAAAAATCCTCAATACTGGGTTTTTAAATAATACTAAATCTACTGTATCCAAATGCTCCCTAGGACTATGTGAAGGAAACATGCAGCTTGGTGCCGTTGTATCAGCAAACGAGGCTACTCCCTGTTGCACACTGATGAGTAGGCCCTGCAGAAGATACTACTGAGTGCATCGCAGACTACTTCAGCATGCACGTAGCTCCGAAAACATACACTGGTGCAAGATTTTATTGCTGGTGGGGAGGAAAATCTAACTTTGTGAGGACCGAGTGATCTTAGCATGGCTGCATGTTCAGACAGAACCTGCTGTGACTTTACCAAGTCAGGAAACCGAATTTGGAGATGTGCTGGAAAACCCGTGATAGCGCCTTGCACTGCTGTGCTGTAGTGCCCTTCACCATCAGAAATTCTACAGGGGCTGAATTAAAAGCAACTGCTTTCTGGGCAGATGGCGATGGTCGAGTGAATCGAAAGAACCCGGTACCTTGCTCAACAGCAGAGGGGAATTAGGGTTTTAGCAAAGGCCACCAGGCACAGCTCCTATTGTAACTAACACATCTACCCTACTGTAATTAACAGATTTAATGAGAGCTCCTCATTCCTCTTAGTCCCAGGTTAACATCTCCCTCTAGTGACCTCAATTTATGGTGGGGAATGTTTTCCTCAGCAACTCACTGGCTGATGTCCCTGTGTGATTCTGTTAAAATGATGGGAATTTGAGTCACCACTTTCCTCCTGGCATGCTTACAGGTAAAAAAAACCCAAAACCTGGCCTGGGACGAACCCGCGGTGAGAGTGAAGTTACACAATGTGCTGGCAGCAAAACCGTCCCAAGGAGCTGAACTCTGCCTTTCCCCAGCCCCGCGTTCTCACCCTCGTGCAGGAGTTCACTGCCATGAGCTTCCTTTTCGTGCCAGTTCCCTGGGGGTGGCACGATGCAAGTCCAACCATTGTTATGATCCGCGTTAAAAACAACCAACTCCACTGCTAACGCCGACAGGTTTGCGCCGTAGGACACCCTGCTCCTTTGACACAGTGGTGTGCACTGGGAAAGGCAGAAAATTGTGTCAGGTGCCACGTTCTCAGGCTTTAAAGGAAACGTATGGCTGGTGAGCCACAGAATTCCAGCCATACAGAGTACTTGGAATCTACATCCCACCTAAATGCCAGCAGTGGGAATTCCCGTCTGGTTTTGCAGCAGTCCAAAAAAAAAAAAAAATCTGGTTATCACTGGAGCCAGTTTTTAAATTGGCATGAGGAAACCAAAGGCCCTCTGTGTTAAAATTCAGAGTGCAATCACAGCGGGGAATGTGAAGTGGCGGGAAACCAGCAACTACCAGGGAAAACACACGTGCAAAGCCTGAAGTGTCAGCCTGCAGCTCCTGACTCACCGTTTTGGCCATCCTGTTCGAGGGAACTGCCGGATGTTCCCTCAAACAGAACCTGCCTTGCCTTCCTGCACCACGGCACGGAAGGCTGCTTGCAAGAAGATTTGAAAACAACGACAGAGCCTCCTGGTCTTAAAGATGACAGTTGACAGGCTGCGACCATCAACTAAACACTGTTCAAAGTCAGCACTTTTTTCCCATAGATTTTCAAAAAGATTGGAAAACATGCCGGCAATTACTTATTTCCATCTCTTTTCCTGAAATTTCCTTGACTGTATACTGGGAAGGAGACTTGAAGGGAAATGTGAAGAGGGCATATTTCTTTCATTAGCTGAAATCCTACAGTTCAAAGGGCACAACCCCTCCTCAAGGCCTATCCCCTGTACTCAAAAAGGGACCGACAGCTGCAAGACAAGCAGATTTGATCTCATTTCCCCATTACATAACCTTTGGTTGTGCAATGCAAGCGTCTGTAAAGAGTAAAGAGGAGGATCTGAACACACACAGTATACAACGCTCTGGTTGGAGCGAGTCCAGAGGAGGCCACGAAGAAGCTCAGGTGGCTGAAGCACCTCTGCTACGATGAAAGGCTGAGAGAGTTGGGGTTGTTCAGCCTGGAGAAGGCTCTGGGGAGACCTTATAGCACCTTCCAGTACCTGAAGGGGCTACAAGGAAGCTGGGGGGGACTTTTTACAAGGGCCTGTAGTGACAGGACAAGGGGTAACGGGTTTAAATTGAAAGTGGGAAGATTTAAATTAGATATCAGGAGAAATTCTTCACAGAGAGGGTGGTGAGGCACTGGCAGAGGTTGCCCAGAGAAGCTGGGGGTGCCCCATCCCTGGAAGTGTCCAAGGCCAGGCTGGATGAGGCTTGGAGCAACCTGGTCTAGTGGAAGGTGTCCCTGCCCATGGCAGGGGGGTTGGAACTGGATGGTCTTTAAGGTCCCTTCCAACCCAAACCATCCTGTGATTCTATGATTCTACTTCACTCACATTTCAACACCCTTCTGGAGAACTACATAAAAAATTCCATTACTTTGTGTGCTGTTTAGGATAACATTGCACAGAACAATGGCAGAAAGACTCGTTGTTTTAAGGGTGTTTTACAGTGTGCTTTCAGTTGCAGCTCTTAGCTTTTGAGCTGTTCAGAAGACAGGAGAGTGGCTTTTTCTTTCTTCTGTTTTGAAATGGTATTTGTTTATATATTCCAGATAAATCAGAAAACAAGAAACAAAAATCCACACTATTTTAAGCTATTCTGTGTCCTGCCAGTGTCTCATCTGTATGCAGCATACACTAGATTTGCCTAGAAGGATTTAGCTCAGTAGCTGGCACCTTAACATCAGAGAACAACATACACAGTTTCAATCGATTTCAAGCGTTCTTATAATGGGAAATAAATATGAAAAGTGGTTGTTGCTGAAAGTTCAAAAAATGCAATCAACAAATTGTAAAATCACAAAAGGCCAGACAAATTTAATAAAATATTTCCATTTACCTTCCTCAGCTTTACACAGCCTGTTCAAAATAAGATTCTCTGCAGAGAGCCTTTATCCAACTGTTTATATCACTTCATACAAAATATGTGTTTGAATTACCACAGCAATACAAGGATATGAAGTCCCAACACGCGACATGCCAAATTCAACATAAGTTATGCTTTCTTGGCATCTAGACATTTTCCTTTTCTGTACTCCAGAGACATTTTCATTTGAAACAAATTAAAAAGCATGTAGATGTTAAAACATAATGACAGCTTAGAATTCAAGTGACTTGTGCAACATCATTTTGTGCTTTCTACTTCTCCATTTCCTCCTACTGCAATTAAAATTCATCATGCCCTACTACATATACAACAGCAACGCATCGAGTTCAGTCCAGTAGAGGTTTTCCACCTTCAGGCTTGGCTTTATACTACACCATCACCTCACGCATTCAAAAAAGGGCATCTTTTGTGTGATCTTTCTTTTATGTTGGATGATGTGAAGCTCTGATTAGTTGATGCAGGAATGCAACCTTGAGGTATGATTGCAGCCTCAGAATAATTCTTAAATGTAAAAAGAAATTTTTTGAGTGTGCACGCCCTTTCTGGATTTAAAAAAGGCACCATTGTAATGGTGCTACTAGAGCCACGGTACAGTACATCATGGCACATCTCCGTAACATAATCAAGGACATGAGATAGAACTTCTATTTACACAAACTTGATGCCACTTCCAGAAAAATATGACAGAAAAAAAAAAAAAAAGGAAAATATTATTTCCTGATTGTCCTGAATCTTTAGAAGATTCCTTTTACTTTCTCTTCAGCAATAGAGTGGTCCTCCAGAACTGCGTTTTCCCTGACCTGTTTAGTACGAACCGTAAGTGACACCAGTGGAACTGGGAATCCTACGGCAAACTGCTTCCTTTGAGGGGATGCTCACCCGTGCCCCTTTACTCACAAGCCAGCTTGCTGTCAAAACTTGAAAGGGCAATGGCAAAGGCTTGCAGCGCGCACATTGGGTAGTTGTAGTCCATGGTGAACACGTCCTCAGCCACACGGCCAAACTGCATCACTATATAGTCAGCTGCAAGAAAGGTCATAAAAGGTGACAAAGTATTATTTTTGTTTGCAGGCCTTACTACAGAAGTATGCATTTAACATCACCTCTGGCCCAGCTCAACAACAAAACATCGCTCATCAAACGTTGCAACGCCTATTCGTGCAAGTGGGCGTGCTGACATCAGAGGGAGAAGCAAGGATAGCGTGAGTGAGGAACACTTGAGTGGTAAAGCATTGCAAGACTTGTTACTGTCAAAAAAATTACACAGCTAAAAAGTGGTTTCTACAAGCACAGAGAGAAAATTGCTATGGTATAGAATGCTCAAATTTCTTTATAGACCTAGTGAGGAGGAGTTCGACATGTACCAAGAACCAATTAATTTTATTCCCACTTAGCTTCAGGCAAGTGGACAAGCAAGGATAGCGGGGGAAGAGAAGGCATAATTGTGACCTTGACCTAATCATGTGTCTCCATTCTATCATATTCAGAAATTCTTCCTCAACTTTTTTTTTCCTTTTTGTACTCTGTCAGCAAGAAGAAACCTCAGCCTCATTCACCGTTTGAAATGCTTCATTGCAGAAGCAGGTGTAATTTTTGATCTTGTAAAATGCAGCAAATGCGTACATCGATGTTTCAAATTTAGCGTTGCTCTGGGAGACTGGCTCTGGGAGATTGCCCTGCAGTGCAAGCACGGCACTGGTGTAGCGTCGTATGCCGGCCTGAAGTGAGGGCAAAGTGGGGCAGTATCGCTCCACTTGAGCACTGGTCTTTATCCCTGCTCCAACAACTGTACCTAAGCTTGAGAAAGAAGGGGGCTGGACATTGCTGGCAGAAAGCAGCACATCAGTATGGTCCTAGTGATGGTGTGAAAGGCAGTCCTGACATTTTAAGGGTGTTATGTAGTGCTAATGCTACAAAGAATAGTAATGGCAAAGTGGGTGTGCGGTGGGACTGGTCCGACTGCCACCATTCTCCAGCTGGGCAGTGGATGGGGACCACAGTGAACCACAAAACCAAGGAAGGATCGTGTGATACGACTGCTTGAGCAGCGTGATACTCTGAGGTCCTCCTGAGTGGAAGTACTAGAGAGCAGAAACGACTCTGAACTGTTGCTCAGTTCGCAAGCCGGGCAGCCAACGAAGAAAACAAAGACAGCACATAGCAGAATCACGGGTCTCAAGCACGAGCATTTAAACACCCAACCTGCACCAATGTCATGGTCACAAGGCAGAGCAGCATGAAGTTGGACCCACATAACTAAATTTAACTCGCTCAGGTAACAACAGTAAGGGCAGAATCCCCGCCAGGCTCTGTGTGCAGTACTGTTTCTACACGTTACAGACAGAGAGCTGTACTTACGATCATTATCATGAATAATTTGGAAGTTTTTCACTGAGGCCTGTGTGACTCGACCATGGAAATTTAAAACATAGGACTGGGTGTCATCATTCCAGACTGGTGTTTTGTTATGCAGCTCGATGACACTCTCTGTATTTTTGTTCTGCCATCTTGCAAGAAGTGTCTCATGTTCCTGCACACACCACAGATAGATACACACTTCAGTTTAACACTTTCACAAGACAAAAAAATTAAATTCATACAAAAAACACCACATTCATAAATCCTAGCCCAAAGCTAAACTGTCACTCTCAACCCTCAAAAGAGCATCACTGAATGAAACCGAGAACTCTTGAGTATCTTAATGTGGATGTGCATTCAAGTCCTTTCCACAGCTTGGAAAAGGTAGTTGTATCTTTTGTTATGAAAATACATTATTATTTGTAATGCTTTCGTGAGTCACAGAACTAGTCACACATCCCATTGCTCTGCAATTGTTCAAATACCTTTTTTAAAGCTCTAAATCTTCAGAAATGCAAAGAAACAACTAACTGAAAACAAAATCAAGTAATTTTTATCATTGGCTGATGACTTTATGATTGACTCACGTTTCGTGGTCTGATGGAAACCCTTTCGTGGTCCATATTCATTCCTGGTACGATCACACTCATTTTACGAGGTCCTTTAAACCCCAAGACATTTGTTTCCTAAAATTTTCAGAAAACAGTCCATCAAGTTCTGTATTTTTAGAGTTAATTTATTCAACAGAGAAACACAGTGGCAGCACAGAAAACCGATTTGTTAGTCAACTCAAAAAACATCTTGCAACTCCTACCTTCACTGGCACTGCCAAACATTCTAGCTTTATCTTAGAAGCTCCGACAACAGGAAAAATGGAAATAGAGAGGTTTCCAGAAACACTCCTATCATTGGCTGCCAGCAACTTTAATACAATTAAAAAAAAAATTCTGTTGTTAAAAAAGGATATGAACTAACCAGATTGCTTGGCTACTGCAAGATCCCAAAATAAAGTTGTAATTTAAAAACCATAAAACGTAGTCACATATTTTGATGAGGACAAAATTAAATATATGGGACCAGCTCCATTCATTCCAGAGCCAGCACAAAAGCAAACAAGAAGAAGCTGCCAGTAAGAGCATCTGTTAGCAGTGCTGTGGTTTTCAAAGTCTTCAGCTATGTTATGCTTAGAGATGAGCGTGGTAAGAAACAAACACGTTAGCATGAATGCAAATTTTCAAGCTATGGAGGCAGGGAAAGTAAAGAAATAACATGGGCGCAAAACCAAATCTGTGGAAAATAGAAGTTCGTGCATTAAACATGATTTGATGCCTTTTGGCCCAGCTTTTCACAAAAGCATGCCAGTATTGCACTATCCTCTCAAAACACAACCATCAAAATCTAAATAGGCCTGAAGTCTTATTTTTATCTCTTTCTTTTTTCCACAGATGAAACTGGGACCAAATACTTCAGTAAGTCATTGACTACTTGTGAAATATTAAAAGTAAATATTTTCCAACCCACTCAGTACGACCTGACTGCCTGTTTTAGCATTAACTCTGGTAAGTGTAACAGTGACACCCCTGAAAGTCCATCTCCTCACGTTCTGTGCTACTTTTTGTTTTGGTCGTATGCATTTTTTCTCCTCTGCCTTTCCCAAGTGAAGGGCTATAGACACACACTAAGGCATCTCAGGAAGGAAATTCCCATTGGCGCTATTCCCAGCATCGTACCACAAGATGCCAAGAACTGGACACCCCAGGCTGCAGCTGGTGTGGCTCTATCAACTATTCAGAACTGCACTATTCAGGCTCTATGTCTATTCAGAAGTGACATATTCAAATGTCTCCACTTTTATATATTTAATAAAAGTGTCCTGATTTTAAAGAACATTAAACTTTTTAAAACATCTCTACTTTTACAAGCAAAAATCCACACAGCTCACTGGAAACATCTGAAAATAACTGCCTAAAAATTCCTCGTGCAGAGTTTTTGTCATCCACCAGACACAACTTTGGTGGTTTCATCAAACCATCTGGAGATTTTACACAACTCGTTAAAGACTTCCATACATGCAAGAAGAAAATCCACTGAGTTATTTTACTGAATACTCTTGAAGCAATCCAGGTATATTCATGTATCTTCGTAGCTATGTACATTAATGGGAAGATTCTACCTCTCTTCTGAATCCCTCTGTCATGACCTTTGGCAGAGTAAACCAAAGTTATGAGGTCAGCTGGAAGCACAGACTTGGCTCTGCATCGTGGCGAGACTCACGCTAGAACGACTGCCAGCAGCTTTTATAAGCAGGAGAGACTCAGCAGAGCAGAAGACAATTTCTAAGAAAAGGTTCATGCTTATGCTTATTTTCCACTAACTACTGACAATCCCAGTCTTCCCTGTCATGCCTTGTAAGCTTTTCTTCTTATCAAGCTGCAGTTATGCTACGTACAACAAGTTTGGATGCTGCCTGTTGAAGACATTGTTCAAGCTAAAATAATAGCACTGAATCACTTCCCTCCCACTAAGCAGTATTATCACTGAAAAAAACCAGGACTATATTTTTTTGATTTACTCAGAACCTCTAAACCAAATACATCTGCCAGTGATAAGGGAATGGTTTCTAGTTGCACATTACAATCAGTCACCAGCTATATCAAACGTTTTACTGGCAATTGCTAAAATCAAGGTACAGAAATTAAATTCTACAATCATGGAATAGATGAGGAAAACAATAGGGACAAAAGAGGAGCTTTAATTAAGAGCAGAACTTTCCAATCTACTTGTATCCACATCAAATTATTTCCCCTTTATCTCCTGTCTCATACCCTGCTTCTCTTTTACTTCCCTCCTCCACTATTTTGTGTGTGCAAATTCAAGACTACAAATGGCATTATTAGGGGAACACTGGCCAAATCCCGATTACACACCACTTTAATGCTGCTGACATCTTGGTTTACACAGGAGCTCAAAGCAGGGGTTGTTAGCTGGCAGAGCCCTGCTGCCTCAACCAGCACGGCAGTGATTTAAACCAGCCAGGGACCTGGCCCAGCATTGCCTGGAAGCTGCGGTCCCTGCCTTAGCCCAACCAGTAAGCCGTTCCTGTGAGCGTGTCATGCTAAACTGGACTGAAAGAACACAGAACTGCTTTTAAAACCTTACGCACTTTCACAGAGTTATGTAAGCATTTGGCTGCGGTGGCAGTAGCTGCCAGAGGAACGGTGGCAAGGTGTGCATCTCAACAGCTCCCAGGAGATTCCCGATTTAATTACCCCCATTTTCTTTCAGCCACTTTCCTTCCTGGACTTGCTTTCTCACATCTATGCCCTGTCCTTAATCTGTCACTCTGCAGAAAGGACAGAACCCCCGACACTGGAACACAATGCAAGTGATTGAGGCCGGTGTGGAAACACGTCGGTTTATTGCTTCACAGCGACCCGGGTCACACCGCCGAGCACCCGCTGAGCTCCCTGCCCGCAGCACCTGACCAACCCAACTGCGAGGTACCACGGAACATCCTGGTACAGACGGTACCGTTACAGCTCCCCGCTGCGTGACACATTCTGCCCAGCAATTCTGAAATCAGCCATTAGGTGCTGCTGCAGGTTTATCAAAATCCTGCCGGTTTATTATAATGCTGGCCTGCCATCAGCAGGGAGAGTAAAAATGGGTCATTTCTGTTGCTGGAAACGTGCCCTCAGGTGAGCTCCCCAGGGTGAGCTCTCAGCACGTCCATCCCGGTGAACACAGACGCATCCCCAGCTCCTGCCCGCGTGAAGCAGACCTGCTGCGGTGGTGCAGCAGGCCAGGCTGGGTACAGCCTGCTCTCCAGACCCGTACCTGATCGGATGAGCTGAGACAGTGAGAGCCACAGCGGTGCTTCCAAAGCACTGCTTATTATAGCTTTTGCTACAGGAAAAATCTCAAGGCAGGAATTGAAAGGTTACTTTAGGATAGGGGTGTTTCAGGAGTGCTCTCTGCCGTGGTACTGCAGCAGCCAGGAACAATCATCTCACTTTAGCAACCTGGCTAGTAATGAAGAATCATTCTGATTTCCTTCGTCCCCTGGCCATAACACCTGCAAGCCTGCTGCCTTTCCCCATGAGTATCCAAGTATCAACAGAACGAGACATTTTCTTATACAAATGCATGAGTTTTAAACTGCTGATCTCAAAACAGACACATAAGCAGCTTCTCTTAGCCACATTCTCCAAACAGTGGCCAAGGTTCTGTTCTTCCCGACACTCACACTTCTAATGACCTCTGCTGACCACAACTGAGTTTATATTTGGTTCAAATGTCACTGTTGTTGATTTTATAAGCAATGCCAAAATTTTTCAATATATAACTTTTTTTTTTTTTTAAACTGCTTTTTGTTTTCTCCTTGTATTTCCAATTTGCACCAGAAGATTAGGTGTTTGACTCTAGGGAATGCCCTCCTATAAGCCAGTAAAATTCCCTTTATTAAACATGTAAATTCTCTTAGGTTACTACTGAAACTCAAGTCAAGCTCTAAACTGACATCAAATCCTGGACTCTGTTGTTAAATCGTGTTAGCTGGATTTTCGGAAACTCTCAGAGTTTCAAATCCAATGGGAATGGAGGGATAGGTATGTCTGTCTGTCTGCAACCACAAGCCATGTGCCTGAATAAAAGCACACCTCAACAAACACACTATTTATACGACATTCACAGAAAAACTGCATCCCGAGCAGCAAGATGAGAGCACGTTAGGAGTTAATACTGCCACCCCTCCAGGCTCTCAGCACTTCGCGTGGAAAGGATGGTTCTCTCCTTTCTTCTTCATGTGCCACAAGCTTCCAGACAACTGCTCCCCGCATCCTGAAGCTACCTTTCCAGGAATGCATTCTGTGCACACGCAGGATGCAGGGATGGCTGGATCTTCATCTGACAGAGCTCCAGGCATCCTTGATTAGAGGCTGGTCAGGAACTTTTCAGAAAAGTGCTTCTTGGACATTTTTGTCAGCAGTTGTTGGTTTGTGAAAACAGTTTCTTGGGCCCAGAGATTTCTGGACAGAAAGAATACTCTCACCAAAACAGTTGCCCAGTAATCACGAAACAACAGCAACTGCCTTTCAAGCTTTGATTGTCTGAAATGCCCCTCACAAATGCTATTTACTGTAAGAGACTGGTTTCTCTCATTCAACTGAATTTTGGATTTTGTCTGAGGTTTGTTTGGGGTTTTTTCATGGTAAAAAGTAGTTTTAGAGTTTTTATTCAAGTCTCTCAGCCCCTACTGCAGACCTGGCTGTCCAGCAACCTGTGTTTTGGGTCAGAGGCCTCCTCCAAAATGCCATTACAAATTACCACGTTTTTGTGAAGTAACTCCATGTGCACAACTTTTCCCAGTTCAGGAGGCTCCCTTGGATGGTGCCTGCAGGCTGAGAAGCATCCTACCCCTTCCAGAGGGTTATGTGAAAGCACCAACACCTTCTGACCAAAAGTGAGAACTGGGCAACCTGGCACAATGTTTTTCACCTCCACTTTCCACTGCTTTTCCTGGTTTCTGTAGTGGAGATCAGCTGTTTGATTACATCAAACTATGAATATTGATTTACATAATCATAAGTGAGGAGGAAATTCAGTGTGCTATTTCAGAAACCAAGCTGCCCTTTCTTGCATATTTTGCCTGTGAGCAGTACTTACATAACAAATAGCAGCTAGCTCCTGACGCAGGGTACTCGCCTCCAGGCTTGATGTTGTTTTCATTGGATTTACTCCATTGTCATAAACTGTAAACTTAGTTCCCATAAGATTTGATCTATCAAAAAAATGGAAAATCCAATCACCATTTGTCAGTAATGCTGCCCAAGACATCTATCCTTCACTGCACCGCAGCCCCAAAGGATAGACAGATAATACCGAGTACAGATGGTTAATTCTAATCCCAACTAAATGGCAACTCCTGGAATGAAGGCTGTAACACAGATGTAAAGGTTCAGTACAGCAACGTATACTAAAGGCCCCTTATTACACTGAATGTTTCTCATGACATCTTGCAAATTAGTAAAGTCAAGAAAGCAATAAGGGAACACTGAAAGGGGGTCGTTTTGTTTGTTTGCTTGGGTTTTAAAATATGCTTACTCTCTACAAAACTGTCTGCTTTCTTACCTGACCACTCACTTGATTAGAGCACAGAGTGATTTTCATAAAGTTATAAATAAAGTCAGTCTTTCCTGCTTAAATGGAAATCACACCAAGGAGCATGAAACACAAAATACAACATACTAAACCCACATTATCCTCATTCTGTGTCTGCACTACCATAAATAGCACATAAAGTTCCAAGATCCACCCAGGCAAATGGTAATTAGCAGCAGTCCCTTTCCTCAGGCCCAGACAATCTAAACATACATTGAGAGACTCCACGTAGGTATCAACAACAGACTGACGTATGATGGGGTGACAGACAGAAAAGAAACATGTTCTGAAAGAATTCTGCTACTTGTAAGTAACTCTAAATAGGATCTTAAGAAATGGGCAAACCCTGTGTTTCAGACTTTCAGATTGTGTAAAACAACTTCCATTCCAAGGTATTTATATCAACAGGAGCTTGACACAATCTACTCGCTCACTTCTGAAAATCCCATTAAGATAAGATGTGCTCATACACCCTTGAGAATCTGGCCTTTGAGCATTTAAGAGCTTCATAAAAAAATGTGATCTTGTAAGTACTTGAGATGTTTTAAAAACATACATGGATACTGGTGTACTTTAAGACCATTATCACATGATGCAGTCAAGCCTCTAATTTAGTCACAGTGCCTTACAGCCTTCTTAATTTCAAATTAACTTTATATTACATAAAGAAAATTCTTAGATGTATCAGTGTTTACCTCAGTTTTCCAATAAAACTCTCTCCACCCCGAGACAGGTCAGTTGGGTCTATGGAGATGAGGTAATTAGAGGTTTTACTCTTCTTTCGTTTCCTTCCAGCTAACAGAAACACCTAAGCAGTGCAAAAAAACATATTCTAGAATGCCAAAGCAGTTAGCACACACCACTTCCTGCTTTGATATAAGGAAACCACAGGCAATTTTTCTGTCTTCCAGCATCATAAGCAAAATAACAGAAGTGCTCCTGGGACTTAGCAAAACCAGTTAAAAATCTGGAGAGGGAAAGTGACTTCTCAACCACTCAGTCCATTATTTATGGTTTAAATAATTAAATTTGATCTATTTTGTTAAATGTTTCATTCTAACTTGCTCTGGCTCTTCCAGCTGAATTGAAAATAGATGCTTTTCAGGCCACAGAATGCAGACAGCCCCAACTGCTGACTGTCACATAAAGGTGCCATGCATGGATTATTTAAAGCCGAAGATCAGACATGTGAAGAAAGGCAGTAGAACAAAGTGACACTATTGTTTTGCTTTTGGAAGACTGCAGGGGAGATCTCAGTAAAAGGGAAAATATATTTTAAATATAAGATTATATTTTCTTTGTAAGACTTCTTCAGACTTGTCATATTTTTTTTTAATATTCAGATGCAACTGGTATGCCATTCAAGTTATTTTATGACCTTTTTACCATGCTCCCTTTCCAAGTGGAGGTAATAAGTAGGGTACATCCCTCGGTCCATTCCCTTCTTGTCTCTTGTGATTCTGCATTTGACAGTGACACCCTGCGGAGCAGGTCTTACAGCAAATTCCTCCAGGTCATCGACATCTATGAGAGGCTCATTTGTGGAGGGACTGGGGGCTGAGGCCGCTTCCTAAAACAGTAAGCAAAACTTAGGTTTCCTCAACTTCCATTTACCAGGTCATAAGTACAAAGGAATGACATTTGATAGAAGCTGCACTTTGAAGGTTAAATACAAGGGACATACTGCCTTCCCCGTTCCAATTCCTCAGCAGCCTTGAAGGCAGCTTACCAAGCTAAGGATCTCTCCCCATCCAATTGCTCAAGATCTTGGCTACCAAAGGCCCAGGGAGCAGTTCTCTGCACACGGACACGCCTGGCAAAGCAGAACAGGGTGGCTGCACCAGCGGAGTGCTGTAACGTTACAAAGCATGCCCTGGCTCACACCTTCCCATCTCAGCACACTCCTCTTTTCATCAAGGCCTTACCCAAGGACAGTGATAGCCTTTGATGAAAGGAAGAAACGGGATGGGGACAGACAGATTAAGCTAGATAGATAACAGAAATAAGAAATCAGTGCAGTATACAGAAGAGTGGGGCACCAATTGCATCAACTGTTTTACCAAGAGCTTGTGATTTGCAATATTTGAACAAACCAAAGTCTTATTTTAAGTTTGAATGGTAGCAGTGGGAACTGAGTGGGAAAATGCTCAGAAAAAGGCAACAGAAACAAAAGATCCTTCCAAGCATCTGCAAGAGGCAGAAAGGTGAATATTTACTGTTTACTTTTCTCTTCATTCAAGCTCAGATAATATTTGCTATTCTTTTCTCCAAGTCATTATTTTCATTGTTTGCTCCTGTGAACCCTGACAGCTATCACAGTAAATCACCTTGGAGATACCCTAGTGCATATTACAAACAAAACAAAAGAAAGCCAGGCCCACCCCGAGCGCCCTGTGAAATCACGCAGTACACGGCAGCCGGCACGCTCCTTCATCCGCACTCGCCCCTTACCTTACTGGACTTCTTGCTCGTGGCAGAACCAGGCCTGGTGTTACTGTTTAACTGTGAAGAACTGGAGCTATCTTCATCTTCCTCATCCTCTTCCTCATCAAAATTCATGCTGCTTGAAATGCCTGAGGAGAAAGCAGTGCACTTGTATGAAATACCAATGCATTATAGCTGTCCATGCTTGCTGTAAAATACCACTTATTATACCGTCGCACCCTTCGGCTCACAGAGGAGAGAGGGTGTGTGTGGGGTTCCCTGTGCGAGGCAGTTCACAAATACGTGGGTGAGACAGTACCCGCCCTAAGAAGCCAAAACATTTCAGCAACTGAGAAAGGAACTATGATGGTTTCCCTTCCAGAGAGAGGATTGGGTTACCCACTGATACAGGAACAATATCCAGTTAGGAATTAAATTCACATCTTTTTAACCCAATCAAGCACTTCAAACACGACGCAGAATCTGAAACCTGAAATTGGAGCTGAGTGGACAACCTGTCACAGTCATTTGGAAACCTAAACAATTGATACATGAGCCCTTCTACAGCATTCTTTTACCTGTTCCTATGTGATCTGACGAAGAGCAAATCTTAGACTGAGAAGAAACATCCACATCAAGAAAATGTTCTCATGCATATTTATTTCATGCACAAACACCAGTATCAGCCCAGGCCAAAGGAACTGCCTTACAGCACTTAAAAATTTGACTTCACAAGAATTCAAAACCTCAGACATTTCAAAGGGAAATGCAGCTTTGAACATCAAATAGGATTTAGCAGCAGAAAGTGTCGATGGTGGGACATTTGCCAGGCCTGGTTTTTCAAGGAATATCATGCAGATGAAGCCAACCTGCCCAAACTCTAAGTTCCACATATTAGAGGCTAGCTACACAGTATATTTTCCCCACAAAAAAAAACCCAAAACAAACACTTGGTCCAGAATTTCCACTATTGGTAAGTCCAATGCAGAAGGATAAATAAAATGCAAGGATTTCCAGACCCTAGCAGCATGGGCATAATGAACTTTTTCCTTCTGTACTTACCAGGAACATGATCCAGGGTGACAAGACTGGATTGGGAGGTGGAAGAGGACCAGGATGTATTTGCATGGGGATCTGGGAAAGGAAAAAATCCATGGGCTTGATTCTGCAAACCCTTAATTGAGTGAACAAGCCTAACTTGCCAACAGGACTCCAGAAAGGGCTAAAGGCTTACTGGATGGGGCCATAATGCTGCTGCCAAAATTCTCAGTTATGGATATTTTCTCTTTCTGCACAATCAAATTCGCCTTCTACCTTCTTATACCTGCTGCCACCTACTTTTTGAGTATTTGGAATAAAGTCAAAAAACCCTGCATCACGGAAAACATCATCCACGCTGGCCAGTTGTGCCACAAACCCTTCTGTGCACAATGTGACCTGCATGGCTGGCTTTTGGCCTACTTTTGAATTCTAACACCAAAAAAACCCCAAACTCCTGATCTACACAAGTGATATAGACAGATTCTATGCAAATACTTGTTCAATAACACTGAAAAAAGTATTCAGACTCATATTCGGATGACCTAAATTCTACCTAAATCCTGTGCCCACTGTGTCCCCATCATCTCTCTCATAGGCTCTCTAAACTATTCTTCTGGGACTTCCAGGGATATGTGTAGACTTCCATGTACCTTAGTCTTTTGGAATATGAGCTTGATCTGCAACAAGCAGCGACGGAACCAAACTAACGTACAGAAATATAAACATTAGAGACAGTATCAGTAATGGCTTTCTTCAGTCCAAATTTTGGAATGCAATTAAAAAAAAAGAAAGACACCAAAAAAGGCTTTTAAATATTTTTTATGTTATTGCTGCTTCCAGTAACTTCAGTGCATATCCCTTTTGAGACCAGATGCACACTGGATAGTGGAACAACACCAGAGCAGTAAGAGCGAGTGCATAGAAGTAAACCAGAAGCATATGCAGTGCTTGTATTCCATTCAGCTGCACCTGGGGTGGCCGCATCACCCAATTCTTCAGTTCCCCCCGTCTGGACATACACCATGCAGCACAACAGCAAAACGTGACAAGAGCATCTGGTTATGCAAGGGAGGCTGGAGTTCACAGGTCAACAGCTATTTTCAAAGCCTGTAGAACTCATTATTAATCACACTGTCATTAATCACAATCATTATTTCTTAGTAATGACAGCCACGTTCTAGTCAGCTATGCATTAGCATCTCCTCAGCTGGTAACTGTGCAGTAAAGCCACACTTGCACCTGCACAGACAGAATCAGTTTATTTCTATATTCGTGCTCACTATTTCACTACCACTGTTGTGGTGGTGAAAATTCTGTGGCAGCCTTAGGAAAGTCAGCACTCGACCTGTGGGGAAGAATGCTTCAGAGACCTCCTGTTTTGTTTTTGAACACAGAAATCAAATGTATTCCTTCCCTAAATCTCAACACAGTTGTAACTTCAGGTGGTGAAGAAGAACTGAGACCAAACTGCTCATTCCAAGTCTTCACAGACACATACAGGAAACTGAGAATGGTGAAGACTAAATGTTAGTTACCCACTGCTAAAACTTATGGAAGTCTGTCTCTGTCCTAGTGACTCGTTTGCCAGAGAGGAACTCTACATGTTAAGACTTCTGAAATCAAAAGAACAAATATTTCCCGCACAAAGTAAATCATTCTAGTATGGCAATTTACAACAGATGGAGAAATCAAATAAAACATTTGGCATTTTCTCACAAGCGACATATTCTTTTCACGCTCAGAGACCCTATAGCCTCTCGTCTTGTAACAGAACTTGACTTGCTGGGGAAGCAGAGACGTGCTGAGAGAGGCTTCTCTGCACCAAGTGTGAAAGAGCAGGATGGGCACAAACCAGGGTTATGCAAATCTGATGGGACTCAGCCTTCCCCATGAGGGCAATTAGCACGTATTTGTGTCCTTCTCCTTGTGCTCCTATTCCATGCAAGAAGTGGACTGATGGGAGACAGCAATTCTGAATGCTTTTCAGACCAACGAGGACATGCCAGTAAGGACACGTCACAAGCAGAGAAGCAGCAGTGGGAATCCACATGGAAAGCCCTAGCTCCACAGGAAGTTTCCCACGAACACTGGGATGCTCAACATTTTCTAACAAGCCTCCTCTGCTGGTATCAAGTGGCAAACCACACACACATAGTAAAAATATTTTATGAAGATGCTGCTGGTTGCAGTCCTGTCTTAACATCTTTCTTTGTGTCTCACCAAGCATAGCTCTCACGTTAATGAGTAAATCTCACCGTTCCCATTTAAAAAAGCACCCTCCCCCCAGCTAGAAGCATACTGGTGGTGCACTCTTAGCAGTGTCTGTTCTGATCAGGAGAATAGTCAGACCTGAGTAAAAAGGTCATATCGATATATTTAAGAATATGAAGCCACAAAGCAAACCAAATCAACAAAAAAACCCCACCCACTGCTTCTATTAAAAATAAACAAAAAAATGAGGAGAAAAATGTATTTTAACCTGGAAAACCATCAAAAATAGGCATGTCCCTCAGAGTAAAAATCTGAGCACTGTGACCTAATTTGAGAAGTCTGTTGACAGTTTTTAAGTCAATCAGCTTTAGTAAGTAGTGTGTGTGTGATAATTAAATATTCTGAACCATGGTGTAAAGCAACACAATCCCCACACAGATCAGAACTTGTTAGTCATGCCAACATCCCTCTGACTCAAATGCCCAGGAAATACCACACTCGGTGGAAATCTGCCCATTTCAGTTGAAGTTGCTCACATCTGCAGAGCAACGTCCCAGAAGAAATGAATGTTAGTGAGAACTGCTCTGCAGACAGGAGACGGGCATTTAGGTATGAATCGTCTATTCTAGATGAGTCAAGTTCGCACTTACATTTTGCTCTTTATACACAAAGAGTTTATTCTTAAAGCATCAGAGCACTCTTGGCTTGAGCCATCTTTGCTTCAAAAGCTGTACACTGAGGAAGAACAATTCCAAAGCAAGTGCCTTCAGAAAAAGCTTTGTGAGGATTTTTTTTCTCCTTCCCACTGTTAATGTCTACTGAGCGATTCACAACAGTGCAGGAAGGAAGAGACGGATGCATGAGTGTGTACATACGAGAAGAGGAGGCTCCGAGAAGACCTCATTGCAGCTTTCCAGTATCTGAAGGGGGCCTACAAGGGTACTGGGAGAGGACTTTTTACAAGAGCCTGTAGTGATAGGACAAGGGGTAATGGGTATAAATTGAAATCAGGGAGGTTTAGATTAGATGTCAGGAAGAAATTCTTCACAGAGAGGGTGGGGAGGCACTGGAACAGGTTGCCCAGAGATGTTGTGGATGCCCCATCCCTGGATGTCTTCAAGGCCAGGCTGGATGAGGCTTGGAGCAATCTGGTCTAGTGGAAGGTGTCCCTGCCCATGGCAGGGGGGTTGGAACTAGATGATCTTTAAGGTCCCTTCCAACCCTAACCATTCTATGATTCTATGATCATGCATGCCGCTGGAGAAAAAAATATATTCCAGATCATTTGAGGAATATGCATGGGAAATGCTGCAGAATACACAGTGCTGTAATTTTTACCTCTGCAAGCACGAACACACATTACGAAAACATGGACAATATTTAACCGACAACACAACTAAAATTAATATTCTAGTTTCAATGTTGCTGTTCCACACTCTTTTTTTAAACCCTCAAGTAAGTGATTTCCATAGCTGTACAACATAAAAATGTGAACAGATGGATATGAGCATTAGCATCTGCCTGGTACCTTAATAGCAGCACGACACCGCACTTCAGATGGGAAAGCCACATCCCCGAGAGCCTGGAGAGCTCTTGTTCAAGACAAGAGAGAATTTAATAATTTTTTTTCTTTTTGAGATAATAGAATACAGCCTAACAGGCTCTGAGGAGAAGAAACACAGAGTAACAATCTCTGCTGAGGCTGGGGCTGAAAGTGAAACTAGGAAAAGGAGTCAACATACATAAAGCAAGCAATGAGGGCATGAAGGCAGCTTTGGCGACTTACCTCTCTTCTGCATGGCTGTTCTAAGGTCTTGTTTGCTTTGCTGTTGTTGGCCACTAGCCATTTTCTCTCCATCATCTTCATCATGGCTAGACTGTCCAACAGTGAGAATCTGCACTTGACTTCCTATCTTCTGAATATCATCTTGGAAAGCAGCTGGGCCATCAATCCCTGTCAGACAACAGCACAAGCCTTAGTTATCTTTGTGTCAAAGACAGAAAGAGAATTGCTCACTCATAAAAAGCATCTGTCCTAAGAATCAGAAATCAGAGGTTCGCATTCAATACTATTTCTAGACTTAAACAAGACTAAACTGTACTCTAAGGCAAACATCTTACTTCCCACACACTGCACTGGAGAAACTCCAAGAGGTGATCAGGATTTCACTTTTCCCCATCTCCCCCTGCCCCCCAAATGCACCCATACATGCACCGGATACACTGAAAACCAAACAGAGAAATTCACTGGGGAGGACTGACAAAGAAAACAGATGCAGCTTTCATAAGGACACACAACTGGTACAGAAACAGATAAGCCTGAGTCCCAGATTATGCCATATCCCCTAATACACAAGGCTGCCATTATGAACTGATGCTTCAAAGTTTCAGATACCTGGAAAATCCACAAGTAGATGTAGCAGTGTATACAACAGGAAGAGCAGCAGGTTAACAAGGCTAAATATGCCTACTGACAGTTGAAACATCAGAGTGAAACCATGAAAAAGATAATACATATTCCCTGGAACCTCCATCTTCTGAGATGCTTAAATCCTGACCAGGCAGAGTCCTGGGCAACCGGCCCTAAGCAGGAGCATGGGACTGGACAGTCCTCAGAGGCACCTTCCAGCCTCACCCATGCTGTGATTCCGTGGCTTCTGATGGCAGCCAGAAAGAAACTATTTACCTCCTTAGAGCTGTAATTCACGTCCAAAGACAGAAAAAATGAAAATACAGGGTGGGATGTGTTCTTATCCCGAGCTAACTTCATTTTTTTTCTTCGGGACAGCAAGTTAAAACATCAGATTGCAAACGGACTTCAGCTCTTCGTTAAGACTTAGCGATGGTATATATTACAAAAGTAGCTATATAAAAATGTACTTTTCTACCAGTAAAAACGGTAATAGTATCACGTACAGGTATAGTAAATAACGTAAGTATACTGTTACTGAAATTTTTGTTAATAAGGAAGCAACACTGTGGAGAATTAGCAAGAATTACAAAGGGCTAGTTCAGTAAAAGAATATGGTGCTCCTCACGACAAACAGAGCTGAAAAATCCTGTAAGGAGCTGTAGGGATTGGGATTTTTTCAGACTGTGATCCGTAGCAAAAGTCTCCAAGAATACCTTTTCAACTCGCTTTGCCAGCAGCTGCCAACTTGCATTAAATACACGTGGATTATACATTTAGTGTGCTTAGCCCTAGTTTGCCATATTTGCTGTCACTGCCACTGCCAGACCAAGTGTAAGTAAGAAAGAGAGTGGCCCACACCCTCAGGAACAGGATCGGCACTGGATGTGCAGCTACCTAACAAAATGCAGTCCAATGCTGCAGAACTATTAAATTCACAGAGTTGAAGGAATTCACAAGGAATTATTGACTCATCTGCATCACAGACTTGTATCTGCCAATTTTGGCACCAATCCTGTAAATTCCTATTTACTTACACTAAAACTAACAACAGCAACTAAACACAAATAAACAATCTGTCCAGCCCACCTTGAAGGACTAAATAAAGTCCATGTAAATTTTTCTCTCACCTTGGTAGGATGACAATTTCAGACACAAGCTCTGTGATGCAGAATGAACAATACGCTCTCATGTGTTGCAGGTATAATATGGCAGTGAACAAAACAGCATTTTTCTTAAAAGTTATCTCAGGATAAGCAATACTGCAAAGGTGCTCTAGAACAGACAGGTAGCTGCTCAGATCCACTGTGCTATTTTTAACAGCTTTAGCCATATTAACTATTATCGTTAAAGTGGCTGCCTAAAGTTAGTTTTTTGTTAAATTCAGAGTACAAAGGTTAAGTGTTAAGCACCCATGAGTTTAACAAGATGCTCATACCTCACGCATATCTATCTAGCCCCTTATTAAGTTTTGGATGATACAAACCTGATTTTGAGAACGCATTCCAAAAGGAACAAAACACCTTAATTATTCTTCTTCAAAGCAGATATTGATCTGCAGCAAATGAAATGCGTTTGACAGCATTAGCCATTGCACCGAGGCTGCTTTTTTCTGCTGCCTGCAGAACATCTGCGCTCACATCCCGTGCTGTCAGGAACATCACGCAGAATTAGGCGTTAGGACAAAGGCTACTCTGGTAGGTCACACTTTTAAGGAAGAAAAATCAATTTCAGTATTCTGAAGAGTACATCACTGGTAGAGTGTGTTATTAAGCATTAGGAATGGTTCCTCTGGTGACCCTGTTTAAGGGACTGGAAGATGTAGGCAGACAGAGATGGAAAAACAAAAAAAGATCCTCTGCAGCATTAGAATACTGCAGCTCGTTGGTGGCAAGTGCAACGCTAACTATTTCATACTTGTGTGTGAGCCCATCTTCGCAGCTACACATCCATGTGTAAAACGGTACTAAGTGCAAGCACACATCCACATTTCCTTTTTTCTGTATCACGAGATGTAAGTGTATCTTTGTAAGTCATCGTTCAAGAGGCAGCTTTACCATCACCTACCTAATGTCTGAAAAACAGGCTTGCATAATCCTGATTCTCAGGGTGGAAGCCTCCCTGTGTTCTCACTTTCTTTTCTTCGCTGACTCCTTTTCACCCACTTACTGGAAGGATGGTTCACTGTGCTATAAAACTAACCATTCATGGCTACAGTTATAGGTTTCCCAGTTTAAGGACAGGGTCAAAAGAGCCAAAGAAGCTGAGCGGGCTGTACCAAAAAGAAAGTTTTTATTGTAACAGGCAGCATTTTCTATAGCTTTTCCCAAAGATCAGGTAGAAAAAAGGGCTGACAGAGATGTCCCTGAATACCTGCTGAGAAGAATAGGGAACTTTGAGAGGTAACTGCAAAGGAGGGCAAGAAGAAAGAAGACTGAAACAATGCTCAGACTACAAGTCCTTTCAGTAAAAGCTTTCTGATAAACTCTGACATGGTCCTGTCTCAGACGAAATATGTAAAATGTTTCCATAACCTGAATTCACCTAAATACTAAGAAATTCAAAATACATTAGGTAGACATGCACTAAACTTTAATCTCAGCTACTGAAAGCCTTGGGAAACGAATAAAGTGGCCAAATTTTGCTTAGTGTTTATGACATACGAGGAACGAATCTAAGCTAAGTACGTTTTATGATACCACAGTATGCTTGTTTGAAACTCCAGTTTCTAAAATACAGACCAACAACCCAAAATCCATTCAGTCTTACTGGATTTAGAAATACATTCTGAAGATACGAAGTGGAGATGTTGTTTTGTTATTCCAATCCAGCAATTAAAGAAAATGTCTTTAAGGGAGGGTCACGGGGCATACGTTTCTCCATCCTACACCCCCAGCAGCTGTCTGCTGAACAGTTTCCAACCATTTTGATATGTCCTACAGATAGATGCTAACATGACTATAAGTGAGCCAGCTCAGTTCTACTACATGCAGTTACTTTTTTCTGACAAACAAAGCAAATATAAATTAAATGGGATGGAAACTATAGATCCTGAAGCATATCCCCGCTCCTTGGGCCTACATATCTAGAGGTTGTTTTGGGGTGGGTTTTTCTCCCCACACAATAGCACTGGTAGAGCATTACAAGTGCAGTTCTGGGCATCAATTCTAGCCTCATGCATTTTTATTTCAGCTTCACAATCTTCAAAATGATTTTGCAGAAAAGAAATACACTTACTAACCCTATTTGCACATGGGAAACTAAGAGTATAGTCATGCTGAACACAAGGCTTAGCTCAGTCTGTTCAACAGTCCTGTCTAACCCCAGAATCTGTAACTGAATATGTCCGAGGGGAACTTCCTCTCAAAGCTAGACAGAAATTAAGCATTTCTAGGCACCCCATCAGAGAAATTCTCAGTCATCACAGTCTAATGACACTACAATATTACAGCAGAATAAGAAAATTAAAGAGGAGGATAGGCCAGAACCACAGTTTTATTTAATTGCTGAAGAGATAAGCAAGAAAGAGTATTTGAAATTTTTAGGAGGAGGAGTGGGAAGTGGAAAAGGTCAAAATGGAGAAAAAGACTACATAGTACCAAGCTATGCATGACCAGGGCAACTTCAGAGGCACCCGACCCATGTGGCCGCCACTTACAGATGAGCACAAGACCAAACATGTGGAAAGATTTTGCTATTTGACAATTGTGCACGATGCACAATGGTACTCTTGGAAAAATTTAGTTGCAGATTAAATTTGTGACAAACTACCTGGCAGCAAATTACAGGCATAAGCATGGTGAGGCAGCTCCCCAAAACATTATTTAAGTATCTCACTATATACTACACAAATCCCCAGTAACTGGATCTTGCAGGAGAAGAATCTATTTGTATTTATACACATCATGTTCCTCTCTGCATGGATTTATACATGCAGACATTTTGCTGTTAAAAGATTTTCAACACGTTATTTCCTCTTGGTTCTTTTACATTAACTTACAAGTATAGGAAAGAATGATTAACTGATTATCTACAGATAGTCTTTACTGCACCTAGGACACCAAGAAAAGACAGATTTCTAAATTATTTGAAAATAACTGTTATAATAAATAATTCAACATATGAAGTCAGGCATATCGCTCGCAGACTGTTTTAAGAGCATGCTTGGGCCCTTTGCAGATCCCAGGTTCATAAGTCACTGCTCTGACACAGATGTCATATCCATGTGGATAACACTCCAGGCTGCGGCCAGCACCAATGCTGTAATTGGAATTGCTCTTCAGGAACACGGCAGAGCAGCTCTTGATGGCAGCATGGCCCTTCGAAGGCTGGCTGGCCTACTCCATGGTCAGAGACAGGGAAATCCGTTCTCACGAGACTGACACCAGAACAGAGTTTCCATCCTTTAAAGAACTTGGCTTAAAGAAAACCCTGCTGCTGCTTTTATTGTCTCAAGTGATCCACATTTTAAACTAAAAAAAACAGCAGTTGATTCTATATTTTTAGAGCTGCATTTATCAAGAAATGTGACCACTGACTATAATAACATTTACTTCCAGAAGAGTGGTACTAGAAAGTAGTATTGCACAAATCAATAAATGAAAGGTTCTTTCTCAGAATGCCTGCTTAGTAAAATGGCTAGAATGAAATATCATGAAATTACATCTTCTAGAAATTTAGAACTCCATTGCTTTAAAAAAAGAAAGTCTCACTCCCTCTCTCTTTAAACTCCCCTCAAAAGGAATTTACTGAAATGTAAATGTTTAAAGGAGGGGAAATGAATGTTTAAAGGAGGGGAAAGCAATTTTTTGGTCTATTTTTTAGGGCCAAATAACTAAGTATATTGTAGCTGTCAATATCTTGTAAGCCATTCCCCACTATCTGCCTGTTCTTACAGGGGCTGCACATCCACTGATACATGGGTTCAAGCAACTGCAAAATCACTAAGGGTTTTGTTTATAGGGAAAGGGGACAAGTAGAATTTTTTTGGGGAAAGGATCTCTGGAAGGTGATTTAGTCCAAACTACCATCAAAAGAAGGTCTATTGCTTACACCAGATCAGGTCACTAAAAGCAAGTGCTTAAGCACCGAGGGCTACATTCACTTTGATGAAATCTAGAAACTGTAGCAGGAGCTGTACTTTCATAAATCTCTATCCTGAGGAGGCCAAAATGACTTTTTCACAATCAAGTTCACGTGTTGCTAAAGCACAGCCTGAAAGAGCTGTCACATCTAGAAATAACAGGACTTTTCCTGGTGGGAACTCACTTATTGTTCCTCTTACCCTTCTTTAAGGCACAGGAAAGCCAAGATAAATCTACGCTACATGAACTTCCCTTCCTCTCCCTCATAAAGGAAGTGTTACAGTGAGAAATGATCCCTCAGAAAGGAAGTGTTACAGTGAGAAATGATGCTTCTTACCCAACAAATGGTGCTGCTTTCTTAGACAGCCAGTGTTAATGCCGTTGCTTGTTACATACAAAAATGGGACAGGACGCACAAATCAAAACAGACAGACAGGCGTGAAAGAGAAAACAAACATGGGAGAAGCAAACCAAATCAAAACATGAAATAGCCATTGTGGCAGAAAAAGTGCTGTGTGCCGGAGACGCGCGTTTGCTTTCTGACTCTCATATAGACAGCAGGGAATACCCAACATACTACACACATTTAAGGTACAACGTAAGACAAAAATAACAGGAAGGTATTATTTATTTGAACATTTTAAACACATCCAGATTCCTGATTTCACTGACAAAATTCTTCATTTATATTGGCTGTGGCAGTGAGTGAACCAGTGCAGTCCAGAGCAGGGTTTTCCCAGAATGCACTTGTGTGCTCTAAGTGCAAGAGTGCTAGGAAAAAAACCCCAAACCAACCACAAGTTTTCACAGAATGATTCCGGAATTTTCATATCAGATTTCACTTTGAATTAACTCCTTGCTTTGCACGGTTTTCTGGCTTTTTATTTTTTGGTTATTATTATCTGGGGATTTTTTTAATTTTGTTTTGCTTTGGGCTTTGGGTTTTTGTTGTTGTTGTTGGGTCTTTTTCTTTTTTGTTAAGGTTCCTGAATTGTTTTTGTCCCATTTATTGCGCATAGCAAAAAATGCACTTTATCCGCTATATTTACTAATTTCTTCACAAACCTAAATTTGGGGGGAAAATCCAGTCAACCAAAAAAAAACCCACCCCACTAGGTACCTGGAATACTTACAGGAATCTCAATTTTTTAAGAATCATCAAGGTATTTGGTGTCTGAAGATGCTTTAGTTTTGTATTTGCACTAGTATGCACGGTGCATCCTGCTGCAACTACTTTCACCTGTTTGCATTATCCTTCTGCTGACTCGTCTAGTGATACTGTACACCAGGTTCACTAATATCCTTAATAACCCCTTACTAGCATCACAAATCAAACCAGAATTTGATCCACTGTCTCCACTGGAAAGACAAGCATTTTACATGTTTATTTGTTGCATTTTGGGTTTTTTCCCCAATATTGAATATTATGTCAAACAGTAAAGTGGGAGACCAAAGCTTTCAGAATACCAGTTTAATGAGCTAAGCGACTATAAAATGCGATCAATTTACTGCATTTGCAGGCTGTGTCCAACAAAAATGTTTCTTTTTGAAAAAAGGCAAAGTGTACACTGAATACCACCATTAGGAATGAAATACCAGTCATCACAGATTTAGAAAAAATTGCTGAATACCTATGCTGGTATTTATGGACAATACCATAGTACCCATCCCAGAATTACAAAATGCACTGACCCCTAACTTGCGAGGCACAATCAGCTCTACATGAGCAATTAGCCACATTCCTTTTCTTGCCTTATGCCAGAGAAACCACATTAAACCTAATATTTCCCTCGCGTGTGTCTTTAGCACATTGTTCTGATCATAGTTTCATCATTCTTCCAGCCACTTAAAAGGGCATTACACATCTAAGAGCAGACTACAATCATTACACTCAGCTTCAAGAGCTATTCATGTATAATTCAACGATTTTTGCTCTGAATTAGCTTATTATTCATAGGATCCAGTCTAAGGGTTCTTTTTTCTTAAAGCACCAAAAGCTTGGCTATGCTTAGAAAGGTGATGCTCACTGTAGCTAAATACTAACAAGAAACCTTTAAAATGCTATTTTAGCATGTAAAGGGCATTCACCTCTCAGTGTTCATCCTGCTCCTTTGCAGGACATACAGAGGTAATGGTCAGAGTAGGCAGACTGGAGACAACCTGAAGCAATTGCAAAGCTAAAAGCAGAACCTGAAACTTCCAAGATTTGGTCTAATAACCAATGAACTTCCTCCAACAAAATTTTATGCCACAAAATGGTATAAACCCATTTAACCTTCACCCATTTTCATTAGTTAGATCTGAATTAATTTGAAAATCCATTTGATATTATTATAAAATCTGTTCTTAAGACACACACTTCCTCTAAAAAGTATTTGAAAAATTGATAGAACTTCCACTACAGGGTTTGCTACCACCTGGATTTTCTTCTTTTCCATGTAACATAAATCAGCTATGTCTGTAGGGGATTCATCAGTAAAATCCCTCCAGAATTTTAAAGTCACATTCGGCTTTAACTTTTACCAAATAACAAAATATTTATCACAGAATGGTTTGGGTTGGAAGGGACCTTAAAGATCATCCAGTTCCAACTCCCCTGCCATGGGCAGGGGCACCCTCCACTATGAAGCCATGTCGGCTGTCACCTCTCACCTCGTTTTCCATGTGCCTTAGCATGGTTTCCAGGCAGATCTGCTCGATGACCTTGCCAGGCACAGACATGCCTTTTGTTCAAATACATGCATAAAGTCTTTACCTCAGGGCCAAGCTCTAAAGCCTGTCTAACCTAGGGCTTCCTTTGCAGCCAGGGAGACTTACAGAGAGAAGCTGTAGATTCAGATCTCAACAACTGAGCCACAATATGGTGTCAATAATTTTGATAAGGTAGGCTCCTGTCCTACAAAATCCCTATAGATAAGCCCCAACACTCAGACCTCAATAATTAACCCTATTAGTCATTGCTATCTTTAAATAACCTTGTCAAGGATATACTCTATTTTCTTACTTAACCAATGATGGAGAGACTGTTGGACATATACAAGACAGGAATGCAGTACAGTCCAAGCAGGATAGCATTACAGTGGCCTTATCCAAGAACTGCAAATTATTGGAAAGGTGTTTATTAATTTCATTTGTCATTTGCTGTCGTATAAAAAGAAACTGTATGTTCTGGTATAGAAATCTCTCTTCTCTTTGTGTGTGCATATATACATAAAATTTGCATACCTCTAAAGCAGCTCATGTTACTTCTTCCATTCAGTTTATGCAGCTCAAATAGTAAATAATGGCAATGTAATTTCTACCTACCCTTTTGTCATTATCAATAGTTCATTTTTTTGTACCTAATCTTACCCGAAGTCATTGCAGAAAATTTTTCATAGAAACATATCTCGTATGTCGACCAGCTGGGACAGCATAACACTGGGGTAACAACTCGACGAACCCCTCTGAGGATGTTATCTCAGTTTTGTTTAATTGATTTTCAGAATGCCCACTGAACCTCTAACTGGTATAGAGTTTAAACATCAGTAAGAATCTGGACAGAAATAACTGTGATTTAAGGCTGTTTCTCCAAATTATATTACATGTAAATAGCCTAGAAAAACACGTTAGGATGAGATTGTTCTCATTTCTTTAACACTGCAGGAAAACACCAGCATCTTCCCATCAGTACTTTTTTCCTCCTCTGCAGTTTGAACAAACACGGTCCTTTGGAAGAGACTCAGTTTACAAATGTTAGCCCTCCATCACCCCCGGGTTCTACGTGCCGAGAGAAAACCAATCCACTCACGTTTTCCAATCTCACAAAAATGTCAAGAAATCACTTTTAGGCAATTTCCAGAAATTGAAAGAAATTAAAAAAAAAAGAAAAAGAAGTATTTTGCAGTCAATTCAACATCTGACATTCAGCCACATGCAGCTAACCTTTGTGTTTCCCTTTTTTGTCCTTTCTGGTGCTGCCAGTTTGACAGCTCGCAGCTGCTGCCTTGGTTTTTTTAGTTGGTTTCGGCGGTTGGGCATCCACTACCACCTTTACATCTTCCTGTTCGGCCTCCTGCACTGCTTGAGAGATTCAGGGTACCCCACCAAAAAGAAAAAGAGAGAGGAAAAGAAAAAGAGAAACAAAGAGAGATAAAGGAGGGTGGGGAGAGGGGGGAGAGAGAGAATGAATTGAGAACTCTGTGAAGGCATAAACGAGTAAGCAGACATAGCAGAGTTTGGTATTTCAGACAAATCATGTAGAGAGGAGTCAAATAAACCAGAATTTGCAAAGCTACAGTAAAAACCTGAAAGCGTTAGGTTAGCTGGAATGTATTCCCTAACTTTTCTCCTCCTTCCAATAATATATTGGCTCCTAACTTTCAGGCCAAAAGTGACATCAGAATATTAATGTGTTGCTGAGCTACTGTAGGAAGTGCTTTTCCTCATAGCAAAGCTCTGCCAGACTGATCATCAACAGTGGCAGCACGAAGTCAGAAAAAAAGTTATTCAGACGTTGTAGTGCCTGTGCTTAAAGGTACATCCTAACACCATAAACAAGGAAACATCAGAAGGGTATTTTCAAAACACATCTTGCATAATTGTAAATATAACAGTATGATGAGTAGAATGGCCATTCATTTTATGATGAAACTATTCCCATGCTGAAATTAAAAACTCCTCCTAATTTGTAACATACACACATTAATTAATTCCTTAAAAGTTTCAACAAAATACACATGGCATAAATGGTGAATGCCAGCATAATTTATGCAATGGTAGTTATTTTCGAAGTAAGAAGAGGCTTTACCATTTTTTTAAGAGCATGACTCACTTTGAGGTCAATATTTGAATCTGTAAAATCAACACACACAATAACTCACTCTTCTGGCCAAGCCAAGCCTTGAAGTGAAATAATATTGACTTTACAAAGGCACAAAAGCAATTACCTTTTATGGTAAAATGCATAAAGGAATCATCAAACTTCACCCCCCAAACAGAACCACCTGTAGGAAGGCACTATGAGATTTTGGTCACTGTTAATTGCTGAGCCCCACTGGCTTCACGTGGTGACTGTGGTTCCTCTCAAAGGAGTATCACCATGGAACCTGGGGCCTACCGCCATCCCTTTCTTTTTCCAGAAACTGAAGTGCCTTCTTTAAAAGGATTAAAAAAAGTCCACTAAGAAACCTTACTGGAAAGAACTGGTTGACCATAAAATTACTTAAAAAATATCCTGCCAAACTTCATAAACCCCCAAAAGATTAAATGATGCTCAATGATGTGTGGACCACCTGTAACCTGTCTTTGAAGGAGGTAATTGTCCCTAGGCTTCTGGTCTGTGAGGCAACTTTCCTATTCACCAATCCCTCATGCGCATGAAAGAAATGGAAACACTAAGGAGATTCTCAGAGGAGTAAGATGAAAGGGAGTTGATCATCTCTGTGTAGACCTTTATCTTACAAACCAAGAGCTATTCCCGAATAGCATTCCATGCACAACGCAATGAGATGCTCAATAAACACACACTCTTCATTACACAGAGGAAGAGTTCCAGTCTTACAGAGAATAGACATTAAATTAGTAGAGGCATGACTAAAAGCCCAAAGAAACAGCTTGTCACTGCCCAACTCCTCATTCCTTTCTTTATCATACACTAATCACAAGATCGCAGTCTCTTTGCTGAGTGTAAAGGAGCACTGGAAAATGAGGAAGACATAACCAAAGGAGTGAGTGCAGAGGACACCAGGGAGTATGCCACATAAAAGGCAGTACACTGGGTCCTATTTCCACGGGCATGGCAGCCTCGGACTAAGCAGGGAACCAAAGAGTCTCCACTCCACAGTCTTTAAATAGGTGTGATCTGCCAACCCAGCAATCCGTCCGATATTTGTCGCTCAGTCTCTCTTTAAAACCTAGGGTGTGTTATTCCAGCGTTTTAAAGATGATGATCCACATTGTAATTGAATTCAGTACTTTACAAATCACCAATATTAAATGACCAGAGAGTTCTCTAAATCCTTTTAAATATGACCATATTCATGCAATCAGATGAAGCATCATTTACTTGGTCCAAAGCAACGATTAAACAGCGAAGGATGAAATATTCTGACGTTGTTAATTGAAAAGTTAAAGACTTATCTTCACTATCTTGTCAGTCATCCTTTGATCTAACAAGTAAAAGCCTGAAACATTTTAAATTACTTCTGTCTCATAAATTTCAGCATGAGATATCTGATTATAAGTACAGTGATGGAGCTCCAAAGGAGAGAGAAGGAAGTATTTTCATTGCTTTAGTCTCTAAGGCAGAGAACAAGATTTCAGTCCAGCAGCCGTTTTGAGCATATACCATCACTGCTCTCTGTGGCAAACAGGACTTTCAGACAGAAGTGATGGAGGCTGCAAAGTAAGATTTACACCATAAATGTGCAGATACTGCAGCTGGGTTCATAAAAGGAATTGGCACAGAATTTTCTGTTTCTAAAGGATGATTTTCTGAGCGTTAACATTACATTTAAAGCACTCCCTCTAAAATAAATCCAAATCAAATCCCAAAATACCATCTGCACCACAAAACCCCACCATAGCTGTTAACTCTTCAGCAAATAGCAGACCTTGGCTAAGCCTCCTCCTCTCACTCATGTTTTCTCTGGTGACTGCAGATATCAAAGAAATTATGTAGTTTTGCTGCTGACCGTACAAATTCAGTTCAGGACAGCACCAAGTTCCCGAGGACTTGGCTCCCTACTTGCAGTTAAGCATAGGGTAAGCATGGGTCTTCCCTGTCCGTAAGCACTCACCTCCCCAAATACCTCACGTGTAAGTGCTGCCCACTGAGGTCTGGTAGGAAGTGAAGTTTATGCAGCACAGCAGTTCCTGTCAATGGGGCTAATCAAGACTTTGATCCTTGCAGAGGAGTGGGCAACGGGCTATCTTCTGAAGCCTGCCGACCTCCAGAGAGGTCTGTGGACCTACCTTGCTCAGTGGGTCCAACAGAGTTAGAGGTGGTGGAAGAAAAAAAATTTTAGAAGAGTGTTCTCTTCCCAGTATTTTCTCCCCAGTACTTTTGGGGAGACAGAAGAGAGCACAGATTGTGATATTAATTCAGGATCTGAGCTGGAAAGAGGAACAACAAAAAAATACTCTATTAACATGTACAAGGTGAGTGTCGAAGGGCTTGCATCAAAGCAGAGAAAGGTGGTGTCCTGGCTTTGCCTCTCATCACCAATGGTCTAACTGCTGAAAGTGGGAAAAAGAAGCGTCTCTCATGAACCAGCTCTACATTGGACAACACGGCATGTTACAGGGGTAATGCTGCAATGCACAATCAAACAAAAGGATGCGATTTGTAAGTGAATAATCAGTGATGCAAACAATACAGAATGAAAAAAAAAATTATTGAAAGATAGTTATCCACACATATTTCAGTGAATGAAAATGAAAAGCATGTTCTCCCATCTTCTTCACGATGAGACGTTCACACAGAAAAAAAGTAGCACGCAATGAAAATGCAGATTTTTTTTTCCATTTGCATGACTATTTTTCTTCATGTGAGTGCTTGCACACTCATGGTCTTAGAGGAAGAAAGAGAAAAAAATCTGTGAATCATAATTTAGCAATTCCTATCACATAAAAATGCCATGTGCTAAAAAAAAGTGGGTTTGATCAGTACATTATGCGAAGGATGAAGTGAGTGAAAAATCACAAAAGATTTTTTTTAAATGTATGAATTAAAAATTTGTGCAGTCTGTCTGGAAAACACCTTAAGTAGAAAGAGGCTGAACCAGCCAAAGAGGAATGTGATGAAAAGCATCAGCTCAACTGTGTAAGGCAAATATTAATTCTATTTGCCAACATCCCCTCAACAGTAAAAGTGAAATCCAGAATGAGAATCATGCAAAGAAAGATAATCCACAGTTCAGTCAGAGTGTACCTGAACAAATCAATGCATATTGGTCCTCCTTTTCTTACTGAGATGCTCGTGTTTCACTATACGAATGGCTTGTTATTTTAAGTTCTAGCTTTAGTGAATCTTGATGCTTATTTGGGCTGTCTTTCCTTATTAATTTGATCAACTTAGATTCTGAACTGGTCTAGCATTTCTACAATCATCTAAAAGACACTGGATTCTATCAGAAAGATTCTGAAGATGCGCAAACCCAGTCTATTTTCTGAAGCAATGAAATATTTTTATTAGTTTTATATAAACAATAAAATTAGTTAAATACAAGGGCCTGAATTAGGGCAAGAACTCTAGTATGTTAGGTACTATTTAATCACATACAAAGACTTGATTTCTGCTTCAAAATGCTTGTAATCAAAGGCATTACCACTGCAACTAGTAACCTACAGTCAGATTCCAGATTCCCAAAAACTAACATTGCCCATAAATTCCCTATGGTTCCTTGTCATTTACGTATATAACACTGGTGTGTTGATCAGGCTGATTTTACAAAGGTGAAAATATTCATAAGCGAAACGATGTGAATGGGCTGAGAAAAAAGGAACAAGCGTAGGACATGATCGCTTAAGGACATTATCAAAAGCTCATTGCAATGAGATTTTCTCAGAAGGAACAAAGGAAGGAATTAAACAAAAGATTCTTCTTAACCCCCAGATATCTGCTGTCTGCCTCTGGGGAGTGGGACAGAAGAGGGAGCATGCAAAATGAAAATTAATTAGACTCTTTGGGAAAGCAGACAACTAATAAGGAAAGCTAAAAGTATCCATGAGAACCCTATGCCAGGAAGATTAAGAAGAGTAAGAAATTACATAATTATTTAGTGTATGGGGGCCCTATGGGCATGAGGAGGCTTTCATCGCCCCGTGAAGCCTTCCTGGGGGCTTCTACCCACACCCTGCCCACGGGCTGTATTTGAGCCCAGCCCGGGGCTATGCTGTAGGTGTGCTGCTTCCCGGCTGGGTCTCCTGGGAGGACCCTGGCACTACGCTGCCCGTCGCTCATCTGCTGGAGGGACCCTTCCTACGTATGCTGCAGCCCTGTCTCCCTTTCGCCCCGACCGGTGCCCTGGTTCGGCCCCTGTCGCGCCTGGGACTGCCAAGGATCCCGTTCGCAGTGTCCAGCTCTGCCCGCCACGTTCGGAGCCTGTGGGATGGTGACCATCTGCGAGGGCATCGCCCGTGCTGGGGGCACCCTCACCTCCTGGCTCCTGCTGCTCCCCAACATCGAGACTGTCAGAGGACAGAAAAGAATGGCTAGTTGTGAAATGGCAACTGAAAGTAAATATACTTTAAGTGGAACTTTAAAGCAAAGAGAAGGGAGTTTTTCAAGCAATTGTGAGCAATTGCCTCTCAACTTCCTGCTACAATCTTTCAGTACCAAGAATCACAAAAATCCTCTAAACCACTTGCTACCCGCTGCTCTCTGATCGTTGCTGCCGGGTTAGTTTATTTTGGAAACGTACTAGCGCAGTAGGGACTGCTGATAAATCAGAAAGAGGCTTTAAAGGATGAAGGTGAAGAGACTGTGGCTGAAAGGGAGATTTCAGAATATATGTTTATTGGAAGTTAAGTATCTTGCCCACATGATACTTGGAGTGCTGCCTGATCTCTCAGTATTAATAGTCTTCTGCACAGAACATTCCTTGCTATCTTCAAAAATAAACTAATACCTTCTCATTTCAAGGTCAGTGGAAAACAGGGATGGTGAGACACTGTTGTGATGAACACGCAAACGTATGGGGTTTTTAAATGAATGGTTAACTGATGTCATCGTACAAAGCTGACAGTTTGATAGTCACCAGAAAACTCTCTCATCATTCATGGCAAAGGAGCAGAATGACACATCAAATTTAACAATCCAGAGCTACAACTTGTCATCAGAAGTCTCTTCAACACACCACACAACCATTATATCTAGATGTGCTGCCAAATGTCAAAGAAGGAAAGCAAGAAAGTGATTTTGCCTTTTTACACATGGTTAATCTAAATCTTTAAATTGGAAATTGCCATGAAAATTACCCTGAGAGTATCTAATTGAAAACATTTTTAATTTCAAGTCTTTAAAAAAAAAAAAGCCACAGCTGCAACAAAGTATGGTAATATTAATGAAAGCATATCTGGCACTCATTCAAATCTCTGCCTTCCTCAGTGCTGTGAAAAGAAAAATCACTCCCCAATGGAAATCCACCATTTTCACAGAAGTAAAATTACTCTTCTCTGTAAAAATGGGCTTTCATCATTTGCATTAAATGTAATTAAATAATGTAATTAAATTGTTGCAGTAACTAGTGTCTCTCTGCATGCTACTTGGCTCCAGGAATGCTCAGCATGTATTTGCAATCCCGACTGAAAAGAACTGTCCTCATAGTAAAATTTTGCAATGTCATATCAGGATAAAATGTTTGTTCAGGTTCTCAACAAACTTCACAAAGTCAGTCACGTAGAGATACATGAAAACAAACCAGCAGATGTGACTCTGAAACATTACAGAATTGCAAGCAAAATTTAAGAAAAACTTGAAACAAACAGGTAGCATTATGCCCTTATGAAGGACACTGAATTGAAAACAAACAAGGAGAGAAGACAAAGCGATTTGTAAGTGATCGCTCCTACACATCATTAAATTTATTCCAGTAAATATAAGACTTTGCTGTCGTTTAGATACAATGTAAATTTAATAGCAATATAAAATGTTGTTATTGGGTTTTATTTTGCTATTTACAATGATGAAATAGCAATGAAGTTGCATTCGGTATGGCAAGAGAGAGAGGCATTATTTGTAATAGTAACAACTGGAGCCAAACCTCATGGAGTTAATGGAATGACACCTATTGCTTGAAATTGCAAGCAGATAATTTGGTATCTAACCTACAAGTGTGGGCCCAAAACGACATTAATATCTCCGTTTCAGAGGCAGAAGGGAGGAGGAGTCGGTAAAAAAAAAGGTTCATCATTTTACATGAACACTTTCTGTTACCTCCATACGCTCAGCTTTGTCCCAGACTTATCTAGAAATGCTACCACAGAACTACTTCTACCATCGTGCCTATGTTCCACGATGCACAGATGAGAAAACAAGAGGTTCTGTTCCCATGAAATATATCTCTGTAAGCCTTTCCAAGTAAAAGAAGCAATTTCCTGCACGTTTGGTCCTACCTGATCTTCAGATGCTGACAGGCAAGTACTGCATTACCATTGGCCAATGCTCCAGCTCAAACCAAACACTCACGGACCGCGGTGCCAAGGACTCGTTTTATCTCAGGTTGGCCTCTGCAACCTAATTCATGTTAGTTCCCACAGATAACTCAAATACTTTTGTTGTTATTAGTTAATTAGGCATTATGCCAACAACCAAAGTTTTTTTAAAAGGATACTACATGCAAGTCATTTAGAAGCTACAGGATCTGAAAACTTTTACCTGTAGGTGAAACATGGGCAGGAACTAAGAAATGATCTGTCTGGAGACTTGTGCGTGGTGAATTCTGCACAGCCACTTCCTCAGTGGAAAGGCACCCATCTCCTTAAAAGTCTCAACGGCACCCAGAGGAATTGCTAGTAACACTTGGCAGGGAACAGATAGCATTTCATCCTACCGACATGTCACTTCGCTGCTTTGAAGGTAGCTAGGAAAAAGTATGGTGATCCTGGCAATAATCCTCCTTACTCTGTGGAGACAGGCTTTCAGCAGAGCCTTTTCTTTATTTATTAAATGAGCAAAAAAGAAACTCAGAAGAGCCCTGTACCTGCTCGGTCTCATGCTGAATTAAACTGGTGCCAGCATCTTCAATCCTGAGCCACAGAAGTGTAGGAAAGCCACAACTGTGTCACCCCCTTTGTGAGCTGCCCCAGCTGAGCTCATTCACAGCACTTAATTAATATCCCTCCATCCTATTGCATCTTAAGATTTATTTGCACTTCCCTTCGGCTCCAAGCCACATGAAGCAAATTACACGTGCAGCCAGAGCACTAGCAGGAATCACTCTGCAACTCACTGCAGAGGTTCAAGCGCAGCCAAGGGCTCTTACGTGGAAAAACTTATCAGCCTAACAAGAGAAAGACGCTGTTCCACTACATTTACCTACAAAGAGCCCACCAGGCTGATGTTCTATTCCAGAACAAAAGTGTCTTTGGCTTTTTACTCCACACTCTGATAATTATTCTGGAATGAAATGACGTTTTGTTCCAGAGTAGAGTCGCCCATCAGGGAACCACTGCAGCACAGATAACTACATCAGAATAAGCTATAGCAGTGTATGAAAGAAAATTTCCCAGTGCAGAAAGCCTAATGTCTCAGAATTGCTGAGATGTTATCTCTGACCTACTTTCCTCAAAGTACCACAGAGATATCTCCACACAGGCATCCAATTATTCGTCGAAATCAACAAGTACTTTGTGCTACACAGAATTAGTACAAGGAGAAAAAGAGAGCAGAGGAGGATGATAGGTGGAAAGAAGTGTTCTTTTGTAGCATTTGCAGCACAGGAATTGATTTCACAAACAAGCTCATCCAAGCAATGTCGTTCTTTCAGTAGACCGTCAACTCCCATCAAAGAGTCATTCTCAACTTAAAATCAGCATGCCCATAACAGCAACAAATGAACGGAAAGGAGCAGAATAGTGCTTTAGAACCAGCCCAGCTGTCTCATGCATCCAGCACTCCCACATACAAATGTTTTCATTGAAGGGGAAAAAAGTGCCAACCCTGAAGCTGAATACCACAGTTAAAAACGGCCATCAAAACCTAACTACGCACCATGCAAACCGTGTAACCCAAGACACGAAGCACATTCCCACAGAAGACCACACCAAAAAAGGACACTTCTGGAGTTCTTACAGTATCTTCAAAAGCAGCATTTCTAACAAAGGATTTCACAAGGCAATAAAACACTTTACTAAGTAATTAAAATCTCCTAAATTGGCTTTTGCTAACTGCACAGTTTATTACAAGGACAGCTGTCCCCAGGGATTAACAAACTCTGGGTTGAATATAAGAAACATTACTGTATTCTTTTGCTTCCCTGAAACCTTGTGAAATCTTGAGGGGGTTTGAGATACAAATTTAGAAGAAACTGATTTAGGGAGAATAAATTTGTAAGTCTTCCAGTAAATGGTGTGGTATAACATTACAGGAAGAGTAATTTTTACCTTAAGAGCCCAGTTAATCTCATTTAAGTCACGAAGTTCACTCTGATGCAATTTGTTGCAAAATTTAGCGCAGTTAGTGCAGATATGAAACTTTCCACCATTTATAGGAGCGTAATGTATGTCTGTTTCTCTGATCTGTGAAAATTAAAACCTTGTTCAACTGACAGTGCAGAATGTTTAGTATAGGAGCACCTCTGTACCTTAAGATCCTATCTCTTAGAACAGTTCTGTACGTCTGATAAGCTATTGAAAAAAATTCTGTTTTCTCTGATTAAAATAGAATTAAAAAAAGAACCGAAATTCTATGCTAAATCAAATTCTTAGGTCAGAATGAAAATTTAGTTTCATCTTAAAAATTCTCTTCCCCGACCCTGAGAAAAAGAAAGTGAGTGTAATATTGATAGTGCTTTTAATATTTATTAGAAAAAGCCATAATTAAAATAATACTAACAGAAAAATTAATTCTCCATCTAAAATCACTTATGGTAGCCTATCTGCTTGAAAGATAACAAAGGACCATTATTAATGAAGCCTTAACATTTAATCAATACAATTTCCAGTTTCTAACAACAAATTCTGTAGCTGTAACCACACAAAAAATTGTAAACCAGCAGTAGATCTGAACTGAATGAGGAATTAGGTTTTTGTTTGTTTATTAAATATTAGGATACCGGTTGGTTTGTTCTTTAGCGTTTTTTTCTCCCAGAGGTAGATTTACAAAGGCATCTTAGGTTTTGCATCCTAGACATCAAACCTGAAGTACCCTGCCACCCAGTAGCACTCCCAACCTGAAAACAGTCCAATGCATTCCCATGACCAGCAGATTTCAGCTCACATCCTCCACCCTCTTTTTTTCCCTTGTACTAATTCTGTGTAGCACATGCCTATCAATACTCAGGGAAGGAAGCCTTTTGCTCTTGAAGCTTATGAACCCCTTCTGAATCAAATTTAACTTAACGCTCTACAAAACAAGAAAATATGAAAAATACCATTCTCTAACTCTTGGAGGTGTTAGCAACCTGGAACAAGATCTGCAAGAGATACCCTCTTTTTTTTCCTTGTACTAATTCTGTGTAGCACATGCCTATCAATACTCAGGGAAGGAAGCCTTTTGCTCTTGAAGCTTATGAACCCCTTCTGAATCAAATTTAACTTAACGCTCTACAAAACAAGAAAATATGAAAAATACCATTCTCTAACTCTTGGAGGTGTTAGCAACCTGGAACAAGATCTGCAAGAGACATGATTTTGAATGAGGGTTACTGAAGCTCCCCTCTTTCCCCAGGAGAATCCTGAAGAAAAATATGCACCTACACTCATTAGGCGGCCATGAAGCATATGAGCACAGAACTAATTTACGACTGGTTTCCTTAGGATTTAGGTTTCCTTAGGATTTATTTCTGATTATTAATTTTTTTTTGAAGTTTAACACTACAAAAATGATATTACATTGTTTTTCCACATGTGTCTCCCTCCCTTCTGGATTCTGTAATCTTTAATAAGAAAGCGTAGACTACATTGTACAAGCTTGAAATGTTCTTCTGTACCTACTCACCTATTTTAATGAACCTTGCAGAAACACATTATCTTTGAAATCACTATATTCAAACTTAGCTGGAATTAGTTAACAGTGTTCAAATTTATCATTAACACTCTCAGGCTTAAGCAAAATTATGTACAGAGGAATCCACAGAGTGGAACAGCGTAAGCTTTACTTCCATAGGAACCGAGGCTGGGGACACTGAAATACTCATGACAAGAAGGGAGAAGCCATTCTCCTTTCCCCACAGCACTGAAACACCAGCTATCTACCTCACTCCCTCTGTTAGGCTAACACTGGGGATAAAAACATCAGAACTTGCAAACACAAGTGAAGAACTTCAATCCAAACCAACAGCCTTTGTTCTCATTAGCAAAAAATAAACATGGAGAGCACATACTATGACTTGCAGTAAATATACATGCAATAGATCATATTCATATACCGTGGTATATGGTGCTGCTGTTGCTGTTAAGATACGATTCAACCAATGGTGCTTGTTCTTCTGAATGCTTCATTCTGCGTGTTCTTGTGCGACTGTCCACATTGGACTGAACCATTAATGGCTCCTGGCGCTTTTTTTTCTGCTTCTGTTCTAGCAATGCTCGCTGAGGAAAATACAAAGAAAAGCATCTGTTACTGGACTCCAAACAGTAGCAGTCTATGATGAAAAACAATGGATATCTTTACACCTTCTCCAGTTTTCCAGTGGCAGCAGTTGGGAAGTGTGATATTGAGATATCAGATTATAAGAAATCTTTCAAAAAAATACAACAAACCTACTGTTAAAACACCAGCTGAAAACAGCAAATAATTAAAATAGATCTTTCTGAGCAGCCTACCAGCTGTCAGAGCTTGCTTGGAAATAACCCTTGGGAAAACAGCAGTGTGAGAGTACTGGCTGTAAAGCAATGGGAGGGTAAGCAAGGGCATGAGGCAGAGATGCCAATTTAAGTTTTTGTAAATTAAAAGCAGGTAATCTGCAAACTACAGTCAAGAGATAATGCTGGACATGAGCCTAATTTAACACCTATACAAGATGAACTTTAATTAAACACTTGAATTTCTCGGCTAGACCTGCTGAAAACCAAAGCCTTCAGCATCTGATTGATGGCACCACTGGCATCTCTTTTTTTGAGCCTTCTTCCACAACCTCAGAGGACTGAACTGTTAATTTTACTTCTCCATTACCTTACTATTTCCCTGCTCCTGTAGTGATTTTTTGCTTTTAGAAGGGAGATGGACTAAAACTGAAGAACAAGAATGGAGAGTGGGTTGTGTGGATAACCTCAATATGACTTCAAAACTATGAGAAACTAGTAGAGGACTATGGCCTAAATCAAAAGTATTTGAATTTGAAAATGAGATGCTGGTAGATAAAACGATGGGAAAAGTATAGAAAAACATAAAATTAAACTCACAAGGTTTAACCATAAAGGTGATAAAGTTTCAGGAGAAGGGGACCACAGAAAAATCAAAGCAGAAGTGGAAACCTGAAACCCCATTAAATCCCGATGGCAAAATCCCCTGAGATTTCATGGCAGAGATCCTGAATCACTTTGTTGTACAACTCATGTTGGAATACAGTAGCAACATAGCACACAGTGCCACTACTTTACAGTCACAAGGACTAAATCCATGGAATGAAAAGGAAAATATGTAAAAACTTGGTGGTAAAGCTCTGTGGGCTGGCATGCCTACCAGAACCTCTTGACCTTTCTGGTCCACCAAAGGGGTAACAAATACATTTTAAGTCAGCTTAAAACAAGTCCAAGTCAATGGAAATGAGAATCACTCGAATCACAGTCACAAGAAATTTTTAATGGAAGTTAGACTTCTCAGTGAGCTGTAACCTCCATAGACGTCTCTTTTGCATTCCCTAATCAGAGGATGCAATTTTCTAACAATTACCAGACATATGTCAGTGATTTCATTACTCCAAGCTCTACACATAAGAGAACAAGAAAGTCCCCCTCCAAAATCTTACCTGCCTGTCAAGCTTCTGCTGACGCAAGCTGCTCCCCTCATCATCCAGAACACTGCAAAGACAGAGTACATAATTGGAACACATTTATCACTCAAAGCAACAGCAATCACTGGAGCAAAGTCTTGCAGGAGTTATCCATATAAAACTCCCACTATGTTCCCTTAAATTTGCCTGCCCTAACCTACAAAAGTTGGCTCACAAGAATTAAAATGCAGTCTATGAAAAACTGAAAAACTCTGGTTCACAACTGCCATATTTCTGTCTGCTAGATGTTGATAGCTGGGAGATCAGCTCCTGCACATTCAATCATTTACATTAATTAGACGTTAAAAACTAATGGCATTAAAAGCAGAAAATTATCTTTGTGAAGTATCTTATCAAATTACTGGCTACATTTTATTTTTCTGGAGAACAAAGGTCTCTATTTTAAGAACATTATGGTTAAACACTAAACATAGATAATTAAATCTTTTAAACTGTAATATATCATCTGCAAGGAAAACAGTCCTGCAGAGCAAAAAGAAATACCCTCTTACAAGTAGAATTCATTTTCTCTTACAACACGTTTTTATACAAGATTAGCCCCTTTTTATAATCATTCCTAACAATTACAAAAATTAAAAATCCAGGACAAACTAACATGGATTCTGACCTACATACAACCAAATTGTATTGCAATGGAAATTTCATTAAAAATGTGATTTCCCATGTATTAATATATGCTCTTTAGGAGACAGTAACATTAGAATGGATTTAGATAGGGCAGCTAATAAAGGCATGTAGAATGCCTCCTTTCCAATACCAGCATTATCAAATACCTATAATTAGGCATTATTGGTAGCATCAGCCTTTTATAATTTATACTCAAGTTTATTTACAAAAGACTGATGCTCCACAGAATGAAACCATGCTGTACAAGTAACGCCGGTATGAAATTTTACAGTCACTTGTAGAGGAAATGCATTCCTCATAGTCCACATAAAATTAAAGAAAGAAAAAACCCAACACATTCACAGAAATGTGTTCTGCTTTACACCATGCATTCTTTATTTGATCAATTTCAGAACCAAGTTCTAAGAAGATGACACACATTTCTCCCTGGTATACAATATCGGGATCTTTTCAAGAGTGCCTCACTATACCTGCAGTACATATCAGCTGCACTGCTAGAAAGTAAAACTACCCAAACGGTTACCTTTGACCAAACAAGTGAGTAAAAGATGCCTAAGTATAAAGTTTCATGCTTAATGGCTGTAACAATCCTTCTCGTTTAAGACAATGGTTGAAAAAAAGCCAAAACCATGTAATGATGCTAATGCAGACCGTAAGAACTGAAGAGGCAGCAATGCATATACAGCTGCAATGCAATACCCAGAGAGGGCAAGAGCCAATATTGCTGCACTCCATCAGTCATTTGCAGAGCTAAGGAGAAAACTGTGATCTCTTCTCATCTTCTGCTTTATAAATCAGACCATGCTGACTCCCTCAGATATGTTAAATGAGCTATTTATATACTTCTTAGACATTTCCATAAACCACCAGTTCAGTCATTATCTTTATGTGGATATAATGGCTTTCAGTATCATGCTGGATTGTTCGTAATTGTAAATTCTCCATCACAGACAAGGTGTCTTAGGCACTCTGGATGACTTTAGCTTCCTCTGCTTTCCCATCACACCTTCCCTGGCATAACACACACACTGCCTGGATCAAGGGAACAGGGAAATGTCCTCTGCCAGGCTTTAAACCTCACCTATGATGCCCTGGGAAGCCACAACAAAATAAATTCACGACCAGGCAAACAAACACAGCTCCCTCAGGTCTCTTTATGCCCAACCTTGCCACAGTAAACGTGGCAATTTAAGCAACACCCTAGCAAACACCAGTCAGAGGAAGGGTGCGATCTGCATTGATTCAGCATTCCACGAATGCAAAGCAACTATGAGACACACCAAAGGACTGCCAAAAAATGAAGCTCAATCCAAAAACTGTGGATGCTGTAAGACTAAAACACCTCTCCATATTGCCCTTCCACTGCAAGACATTGTTTTTAAAGCCTCTGAATATATGCAACCAAAGCTGACACCCAGAGCAGCGTGCATTGAAAACCAGCTGACAGGCTCGTCTGCAACTTCCAGGTCCTTCATTCTCTCACTTCATATTTTATAAAGTTCTGGGCTGTTTTCCACAATCTTTTTGTAAATGTGCATTAACTACAAGTCTTGCATTATTTAAGACGTAAAATTCAACAACTAAACTTGAACTCCAGCTTACTTCAATCATACCGTGGTTCAGTGGAATACACTTATTTCGACAGTTCTCACCCCCTCCAGATTACTGGACTTGTGCTAGAATGCCTTACTCCCACCAGAGAGACACACCACTCTTCTGAATCCCTCACAGTGTAAAAAAGGCCTTAAAGTACGCTCATTACCACCAACTCTAATAGTCAATGCCATCATCAGCAAACAGCTGAAGTTCTGTCCTTTCTTGATGCCTAAATAATCGTTATGGAGGCCAAGTAAAAAGGGGATCCTATTTAGCTGTTGTATTCCTCTGTAGAACAGCAGAGCATTCCAGTTCCAGGCTGTGTACATTGTTAATATTTTCTACAGGACTAATGGACCCTGGAATTGCTGATTAGCAACGTTTTGCTGAAAGCAAGTATTTCCCATTCCCCGATTTACAGTGGAAGAACTCTCCTGAGACTGGGGCCCAAGATTTGTCTGTAAGAGATGTCAGGTTTTTAATAAATAAATAAATGGGTTAATAAATTTTAAAAATGGTAAGCTTCGTTTCCATAGCAGTTCCAACAGGCACTCTTGCTGCCTTTAAAACATCTGCAGGGGATTCTGAGATGCAGGCGTGTAAGCACCACTGACCCCTTCCCACCCTTCCATGGAGCCGTGCAGACTTAGCAGATCATCTTGCCACAGCGTCTGGCAGTCCATGCGCTCTGACAGATGCTCCAGGGTCCCAGAGTCAAAATCCAGAGGACATCCTATTCTGTCTTTGGAAAACACAAAAGTCTAGGAGCAGAAGCATAGCCTTTGTCCTTCCTGGTCTTTGAAAAGAACAGAAATCAATTGCTCTTTCCTCTGGATGAGCTGTGCACGCGGTGAGGACCCAGCTGACCCTGCCCAGTTTCAGAAGAGGCCATGGTTTTGTTGCTCTGTAGTCCACATAACTGAGATGGTCAGAGACTAAGGGCCCACAACAGCGGAAAAACTATGCCGTAACATGGCAGGACCCCTATTGGAAATAAGCTCATAGAGAGCAAGGCTGTTAGAACAATTCTGCCTACATGTTTGATGTGATGCTAGAAAATCCCAGTGGCAGCATGAAATTCAGTCAGTCTTAATACAGACATATAACTTTATAATTCATGAAAATTGAATTATTGAAGACAATGCATACATATTAGCAATCTGCTGAGCATGCTGAAGCATCCTAATGATCCAGCAAGGTTCATTTTTACTCTTGTTTGATCAAGTATTATGTATCCACCCAGCATCTTGGCTATGGCTTTGCCCCCATTTAAAACAAAAAGCAAATTTTACACTACATATAATATTGTAAACAGCACTTCAGGTCTGCAGTAATGGTCTAGTCCAAATTCAGAGCTGGTATATATTTCCTTGCAGACAATTAGCTAGGGAAGACCCATCCATCTATACATAACTCAAGCAACCCACCTGTTAGATCTTACTGGATGTTGGCCTTAAGAAGTCAAGCCTATAGCTAGATATTTTAAAGATTCGTATTAGCAGCCTGGACCAAAGCTCACAGAGACTTCAGTATTAAATTCAGACAGCATATTTTCATATTTTAAATATAGCATTTCATACAAATATCCCCACCTCCTATTTTCTAAAGGGAAATACATTAAATGAACCTTTTTATCAAAGTATTACTTTTCATACCACCTTTTAAGGACACAAGACGTATTTTGCAAAAACAGTGCCAACATTAAATTCAATTTACACAAAAATAACCAGGCTTTCTATACTGCTGCGTGTCATAATGAAGGCAAAAATATAAGCAAGACTTTTAGTATTCTAAGCTTTTCATAAATCTATTCCTTAAATCGTTTAGAGAGAAACTCAAGACCAATCAGGTTGTATGGCTGGAACTTCATGATTATGTGAAGCTCCAAAATTTACTTCTGAGATGAAGGCAAGAGCTTCAGGAAATCAACCTCTTGCTACATTTTACTGTAATGTCACATGGATTGATTTCAATTTACATAAAATCTGAAAAGCTTTAATTCAAATACCAGCACATTTCACAGAAAGTTCTCCACCTTTACTCGTTGATCATATGAACTGCTCACATTTCAATAAGCCATTTCAAGAAAAAAGAGCTAAGAAGCGTTTTCAGTTGTAATGTGCAAGAGGCATGTAGTCATTGATTTTATTTCTTTTTCAAAAAGAAAAAAATTCTGACAGTGTAAAGTAGCTCTATTGTTTCTGCTTGACATATGAGGCATTTTTTTTGTTCCTTCCTGACGCTGCTGCAGAAAGGAACATTTTCCATGACAATAACTTTTTTACCAGGACAAAGGTCCAAAAATCTCATCTGTCGCATGTCTGCAGCCCAGCACTAACTGCAGTGAGAAGTGTTCCTGGTCAAACAAGCAAAGACATATCCTACCACTAAACTTTCAGAACCTGTCACCCTTGCACTTTCTCCTTTTGCTGCTTCGTGATAACAGATTACTAACAGGAGCACCCAAAAACTCTATGTGAAATCATGGACCTGCTGACTTGCTGAAACAAACAGTTGATATTATAGTAAGATGAGGAATTCGATAATAAAATATATTACTCCACAACACTAAACCCGAAGCAATGGAAAATCAGAGCAGGTATTTTCATCTTGAGTTTCTACTGCTACATTGTCAACTGCAATTCAAAAACAACAGATGATCAAACCAAACAGAAAGAAAAGACAAAAATTAGACCATACCAGACTAATCTTCAAGATCACTCAGATCTTTTCCACGCACTCTTGCTGTGAAGAAAGCTGGTAGGTTGCTGCATCACAATAAGCAGGTTATGGGATCTTTTAGAGCACAGCTGACTCAAAAGGACAGGAACAGGTGTAATGTGCCATTTGAACATTACAGTCTCTAAAAACATATGAAATAAAATTCCTGCAATGAGATAGCACTTGGCTTATTGGACACCATCTGTGATATTCACCCATTTACACTTCTCTGTAATCCCTATACTTCCATAAAGTCTCTGTAGATCTATAAAACCCAACTGGATAATGTTCCTGTTATGCCGTTAGGAGCCAGCTTTCCAGCAGCACTGCTGAGATGTTACTGTAAAAACCCACTAGCAGGGCTAGTGACCTGCAGCTTGAAGTCATGCTCCAGAGGGAATGGCACAGTTAGGTTCTTCAAACCAGTGCAATCCAATGAATTCCTTGTCAGCGAAGCCAGCAATCTCTCTAAAGTCCCAACGCCTGCAAGTCCCCACATACAATAAGGTTGGCCTCCCCATGTACGCCGTATGCCAAGTTCACTAGAAGCCACTTGGAGCACATTATTGTATTGGAAGCACACCCTAACCAAAGGCTTTTGAATGAAAGAAATCACTCTGAAAGACTGCAAGGACTCATCTCACACCAGGAATCATCAAGGTTTTCTGATCCCAAACCTCAGGCATCTGATTAGGGTAAAACGTCCATCTACTATCTTTATGGTAAAATGAATAACTTCTTTCCTAGGCCATCTAAACAGGCAGAAGTCTGGCCATCATCTTCACTGAAAAGCAACCCAAGGACATTCAGTCTTATTTTGCTCTTCTACTGCCAACAGTAGCAAAGGCAGAAGCTCCTGGATTTCTCCCATCCATATTCATATGGCAGAGAGGGCAAGGGACTACCGTTACTGGTGCACCTACCAGTTACCACAGAACTGACCAGTGAAGAACAGACACTGCAACTGCTGCAGCAATTAGGGCTGCATTTCTTCATGTGAAGCTTCAGAGGAATAAAATTGGTTCACTGTGAGTCTCACACAGTAAATAAAAGCATGCCTGTCCAGGAATACAGCACTGCTTCCCCAGGCTGTGCAGCTGTCCTGAAAACCCTTAAAAAGAATAAACTGGATAAAGCAAAAGGATAGTGGAAAAAAAAAGGATAGGAATATGAACACAAGCATTTGCATCAGAATTATGAGCACCAAGTCAGCCACAAAACACAAGAAGATGCAGAGAATCACACACTGTGCCAATGATCCAAATGGCACTAAAAGTAATGCCTGCAGGGCAGATGGTTCAAAGCAGAAGCTAAATTTGTAGTTGCACAAATAATTACAGAACGAAATCCTTTATTTTCTTTTCAAATCCTGGCTCGCAAACTAGGGTAAAAATCAGTAAATGGGTAAGACCTTCCTGAATTGTTGGTCCTATTTGGTTCAGTAAAGTTTATCTAAATGTCCATTGTACATTAAGATCTATGTCACTCATTATGTCCATCCAACAGTTCTGTTTTGGGAATTTGAAAAGAACCACAAAAAAAAAAACTTTTTAGCGCACTCTGTTTTTCCAGCAACTCAATGTGTAATGCACATTTATTGATATTCTTCTCTTCATATGATCATGGTAAGTATGTCATATGATAAGTGTTTGCACCTGGACAAGAGATAACATCTTTATCAAAGACCTGGAGGAGACAGCTGAGTGCATCACATTTGCAAAGATGATACCAAGTTGGGGAAACCAGTCTGTACAGCTGGGGGTAGACTGCCAACCCCAGGGACCCTGACAGGCTGGAGGAATGGGTCAACAGGAGCCTTACAGAATTCAACAAGGACGCACGCAAAGTCCTGCACCTGGGAAGGAAGAGTCCCCTGCAAGGACACAGGCTGGGGACTCTCTGAACAGAGAGGACCTGGGGTCCTGGTGGACAGCGAGCGGGACATGAGCCAAGCAGCATCCAAAACTGCACCCAGTTTTGAGTCCCCGGGTACAAGGAAGGTGTTTGTCAAGCTGAGTAAGCCCAAAGGAAGGTAACCAAGGAGGTCTGGGAGCTGGAGCACTTGTCCTGTGAGGAGAGGTTGAGGGAGATGGGTTTGTTCAGCCTGGAAAAGGGACAGCTGTGGAGAGACCTAATCACAGCTTTCTAATACCAGCCAGTCCAGAAAGGTTGTTCAATCTCCATCCTTGGCATTTTCAAAACCCAAATTAATAAAGCCCTGAGCCACCTAGTCTGACCTCACAGCTGACCATGCTGTGATCAGGACATTGGACTGGAGGCCTCCAGAGGTCCCTTCCAGCCTCCAGAAGTCCCCTCCAGATTCTGTGAATAATGTCATCCTTTTGGATGTCACACAGAACTAAAACATCAGAGTCCCAACTGAGCTAATGGCAGATTACACAATCAGATTAATTGAAGGAAAGTGTAACAACAGGAACACACATTCATAATTTTTTTCTTAATTCCACATAGATAATTCTTAAGCTAAATTCCAGCCAAATCCTCAGCATGACCACGTGTATTTTTGTTCTAATTAGCATAGTTCATCAAAATAGGTCTCCAGGGGTATATGAAACCAACAGGAATTGTAGAAATCAAGTCTTCTAAATGTTTCGCTCAGAGTAAATTAAAAAATAAAAAAATCATCAGAGTAAGGTAAAAATATATTGGAAGATGGGTGTATCACAGGTTATATATAACCAAGCACTGACCGAGGGCAAACAGCCCAACAGACTCTTGGTGCTGAAGGGAAAACCAGGAGCTCTACAGACACTGTAGATACGCTTTGTATTAATGAGATCCAGCTTTGAGTTCAATCAGAAAACTGCTATACACCTTCCAAGAACAAAACTGAAGTCACTGCAAAAAAGAAACTACAGTTTAGGATCTGAAATGTCCAGACTGACAGCTTTCAGTGGGGATGGGAAGACAGGGAAAGATCTAATGAGAGGAAAAGCAAAACTACACTCTAAAGCACACTGCATGTTTTAAATAAACCAAACTACAGAGCTGCCACTATTACCCTGGAAAGATCAGTTCAACTAGTGTTTGTACAGATTCATTCTCTACAATTACACAGAGGTGAATAAGACAGCACACAGCAGTAAATTGCAGATAATGAAAATAACGCCTAAGGGAGGAGTGGTTGGCTGGGCTATTTCTCACCCTCCCTCAACGCGCACAAGCTCTGAATGCAATGTTAGAAAGAAAATCTATGTCCCAAAAGACAGAGGTGAATTTAATAAACGTGAATGATGGAGCACAAACACACAGCCTTTGGATACTGAGATACACTAAAATTATATTTAAAGTAGATTGATGAGAAGTACCTGAATAGGAGCAAATGGGGAGGGGGGGGAAGCTCTGACCTGGAGATACACTACCTGCAATGCAGATGGACCCAGATGACAAATTAAATGACTTTCAGGAAGTGCATTTGTTGAAAACTCATCGCTGCCAGCAACAGGAAAGATCCAGCCCTAACCATCAGTCTGATTTCTCCGAGTACCAAACATGAGACAATCTCAACCATGAATACAGCAAAATGCATGCACAAACATAACCAACCCATTGATGCATTCATGTACAAAGCATCCGACCACAACAAAGAGTAAATTTAATGAGCAGAAACTAGGGAAAAATATCGTCTGGACAAGGAGACTGCATTTCAGTTACAGATACACTGCAGAAGAGTTCTCTGCCTGGACCTCGGAAGACCACGACGACCTTCCAATTCCAGTACCGCGGCACTGGGAAAGGATGTCCCCTAGCACAGACCTCTGCAGTTCTGGTATGTACAAGACTGTGAACCACTGCAATCAAGAGAAAACCTGTGTAAGGTGGCTGCTGGCTCCTTTCCCTCCCTCTCCTATATTTGTTCTGTGAAACAAGGTTTTGTCAGTTGGCAGCACACTGGACCTATGTTACTCCAAACAGTATAACCTTCCAAGACATCTGTAAAACAACTCTCAACTCCCTTGGAAACACGTTCATGAAGCATTACAGATACAGTAACCAACCTAAACACAATGCTGGCCTTTAAAATAATAGTATGATCGTGAAGAGTTTAACAACAAAACTGATCTCAACAACAGGGTGAATGCTGCAGGTGTTCAGGAGGCTTCTCCCTTGCTGTAAACACAGGCACAAATATACATATCAAATATACTGCTGCTGAAAGAGATGATATCTGAGGTGATTCACTAACGCAGCAACTTATTAACAGATCCCGCTGCCTACCTATGTCTTTACGACAGGATAGGAAAAAGATATAGTTATATTTACTGAATTTTTAAAGGAATAGTAAAATTAAGCTAACAACTTCTCAAAAATGTGAAGGTGAAAGAGACTACCTACCTCATCACCCTTAGCTGCTTTACCAATCAAACCTGAAGAAAAACACAGTAAGAATTACAACTCTGATAGAAGATGCTAGCGAAGTGAAACATGCAGGCTCCTTTTTCCTTTTTACAGGTGGTTTTACAGTTTCTATGGAATACAGTTTCTAAGGGAAGACATGTCATTTCATGATAAATACTAACCCTGAAACAAAATATTTTGTCACTTTTTCCCCCCCACACATACTATCTTTATAATCCAAAATAGTACTCTTTTGCTGGAACTGAAGAAAGCGGAGTTTTCATTTTGGTTTGAGTTCATTCTCTGTAGATACCTTCTATAAAATAGCAAATTCTGATGATTCTGGACAACACTTTCAGTAGAAAAATTAGTTTGTCAGATGCTGGTGCCTCTGTAGATGATACGGCTGTCAAGATTCTAAGACGCTGATGGCTGTCAAAAGTAACAAACACCATTTTGCCTAGGTTTTGTAACCAATAATGAAAACTAAATCATTATTTCTAACAGCACTCTATGAAGATGAGATAGTCCATACCATTCAGATAGTCCCTCTGGATTGCATCCCATCCCTCAGGCATGCCAACCACACCACTCAAGAGTCAACCGCAAACTTGCTGAGGGCACACTCAATCCTACTGTCTATATTGTTGATGAAGATATTAAGCAGTACTGGTCCCAGTATGGATCCCTGAGGGACACTACTCATCCCTGAGTAGTGTCATCTGGACACTAAGCCATTGACCATTACTCTCTGGATGCAGCCATCCAGCCAACTCCTCATCCACCGAATAGTCCATCCACCAAGTCCGTCTCTCTCATATCAACTTTTTTTTTCCCCTGTTGTTACATTAGGTGATCTTCGCATCTGTGTGCAGTCACCAGCCAAGGAAGCCAAACTACTACATCCACATCTCAGCCTGTGTCAGTTTCCAACTTTCTCTAGTAAAAGTAATTGTAGAGAGAACATAAACAGGAGGAGAGAAAGGCATGACAAGGAATAATCCTACATAGAATCTCATCTCATAGGACACTGAGAAAAGGAACAAATCCTACTTTCTGACATATTTTAGGAAATAACCTAACTTGTGCCATTATACCATATTTCCGTATTCTGACCATGCTTTATTTAAGCCCAAATATACTGGCATGAATTTTTGTGTTTCAACTTGGCAATAAAACAGTCCCTTTAATAGTAAAATGCATTCACTACATTTATAAGTACTTTGAAGAATCACACGAAGTAATAGCCTCAACACTGTTATGCAACATACCTCTTTTGTTGCATACTGAGATATGTACATTGCATAAATTTTAATCATCTGTGATTTTCATAAATATTAACTGTGCTCACAAATTTGAATTGGTATACCTAGTTTAGCATATTGGCTTTAAGTATTTCAAATAAATTAGTCAAATTTAAAACAGATCAAATGTTTGTTACTACTTCTATTTCCATCTTCATTATGAATCATCAGAGTCCCAACTACATTTCTCCTTGACTACTCTGTGACCATTGTTGTTACATCTGACAATCATGAAGTACCTTTCACCTAAATAAGTGTACTGCAGGAAATGGTATTAGGAAGTACAAACAAGCCTGGGCTCTTCTTGTGGCACGCAACAGGAAGATTTCAGCTATTTAATTCTCCTAACTTCTTTCATCAAAATTTTGTCACAGAACTACAATCCAAAATAATACCTGTCCACTTCAGCAGTTAATGGAAATCTATCCTGTGATCTTTTGACTCTGTTTCTGATCCTTCCTCACACAAAGCTTTTGTTTCCAGGGTTGTGGCAGTCTTCCTCGATGTAAGAAAGATGCCAGCAGCTAGAATTATCTGTCCTGATCTGAACTGTGAAAACACACAAATCCACCTGATGTGTAAAGTTTCAAGTTCAAATCAACTATCAAGCTGGTATGTTAAGCCAGGAAGTCTTTAATCAAATCTTCAGTCAGAATCTCATGGCAAAGCCAGCACACTTGGTAGATGCTTAGTTCACAAGGGCAGTACCAGCAAGCACATTGCAAATATAAGATTATGGGAAGCTACAGAAGGTGGAGCATATACAATACAGAGAGGGAGTTACACCCCGGGGTTTTCCCCAATGCTGCACCAAATATAGTATACTCCATTAATATTTCAGCAAGTAAGAAACACAAAATACCCCGGCAACGTGACCTCTAACTGACTATCAAGATGTCTCCATCTGGTTCTCTCAAACCACCTCCAATGAAGTTATCATCTAGTTTAATAATTACTCTGGATTGTTCTCTCATCACATTCTAACGTGTTGTGTGCAGCTACACAGACTATGTGAAATGCTTTGCTGTAGTGGTATCTAAATGGAAAAATACAAAAAAGCATTTAACTACTAAGAAGTGTGATGCCTTGATAAAAGTAATACATTATCTGCTCTGCCCAGCTTGACCTCTCAACAAATAACCGGACAAGACATTATTTCCTCTTATTTAACTTTATATACACAGATATATGTATATATAAAAAACAGATGGGAGAGAAGATCTGGAAAACTACTACTGATTTTTTGTAATACAGTTTGGAAAACTGTCGTCATTAACTGGTACGACTTAAATGTTGGATATGTTCAGCATTGGGCAGTATATTGATATAGCAATTCTTCATTTCAAGACATAAAATTTTGCTCTACAGCATGTATGAGACATGCAAGAACATGTGCTTCTAGCAACAAATGAGAACTCTGCGAAAGGCTGGGGCAGAGGAGTCAGCAGGCAGACTTGCAGTTTCAGAGAAGTGGGAATTGGTATCCCTAAAAAGCTTTGGATTTCCAACTGAAAATCTCCACAGTATACAGCCTATAGTTGACCCAGTTATCAAATTACTGGGAAATTAAGAGTTAATTATCATGACTCAACTAATCCATATTTCTAAGTGCAAATATGTTTTCCAAATTGCTGTTCTAGGCTTGAAAACACCTTTACATGAGCAACCCATGTGGTACCGTATGAGAGCCACCACAGGTCCCCTGTGCAAGACGTTTCAGACTCTAGAACACCATTTTCACTGTATTTGAAGACAGCTGAAAATAGAGTCCGATACATGCACTCCACTAATTTTTAGCATTCTGATCCTTAACAGACTAATACAACTTGTTATTGCTGGACTTAAATATTGCCGGACACAAATACTGACACCTGAGCCCACTCAAATGAGTAAGTATTTGCAAAATAAAAGATTATAGCATGCGAAACTGTGAACACCAAAAGAAAAGGCAGATAACAAATCATTCATTTTTGTCTTTGTTTTCTAAACTTTGTCAAATATTCACCAATTCCATCACAAGGTAACCAAGGAGGAAAAAAAAAAAAAGACAAAAAGAGTAGGATGCTTTTTCTGACTGTTTTGAAAACTCCTAGGATCTGCACAAACATTTTGCATGCAAAGAGAGTAACCTTTTCTTTAAAAAAAAGCATGCATCAGATAATTAGATTTTAATAGGTGGGTAAACTTTAGGGTTTGGGTTTTTTCCTTAAATTGGCAAGCAGCTGTCATCCGTGACTGTAACAAAATATCCTAAGGCATTAGATAAAAAAAAAAAGAAAAAAAATCAGTACTTACCCAATCTACTACTTTTTAAACTGTTCTTGCTTGAGTTAGCATTATTTTTCTCTTTCACCATGTGACAAGTGCTAAGTAAATTGTGTACTACATTTTATAAACCACAGAAGAGCTATCATATAAAACCACAAGCATTCTTTACTACTGCACATTTTCACTATAATTTGACCTCTCAAAAATAGATAAAGGATACAATACCAGCATGATAGGCAAGGAATTAAGCAGTGTAATTCTCGTTAAGGGTGTGCCATTAGTCACTGCAGTGTCCTGATATATTTCCAGATATTGGTAGAAATAGCAATTCTCTAGAATCGCATTAGAATTATATAGGATTGTAAATTGTAAGTTTGTCAGTTCCTAGAAACAAAAAGGATAGAAAAATCTGCAATTCTAATGGCTGTTTCCATGCTAAATACAGATACTGAGAACACTGCAATACATTTACCAATTAAGACAAAAGTTGTTTCCCTTCTCTTTTTCTTCTCTTTTCTCTAAGATTCAGGCATATTATGAAGCCAGATAAAAAGAGAAATAAGTTTATTGGCCAGAAATACCATCAGAAAAATCTGCTGAACTCTTTACTTACTGTATAGAATAGACAAACTCTCCTTTTTAAAGCATAGGGGTTTTTTGTTATTCCCTTCTTTGTTTTTAAAGGAAAGATGAATAATAGTTCTACACTGAATTTCAACCTGTGGAGCTAAAATGAATCTTCAGAGGTCAATTATGTTATGAGAACTACTGTTTCCTTTGTGTTTACAACTTGCCAAAAATAACTTCAAGGTAGAAAGAATAACCAGAATCTAATTTTTGCAAATGTCACTTTTCATGTATTCAGAAAAAGTTCAAGTTGCTTCCAATCCCAAATGTTTTCATAATAAAATAAAAAAGTCTGTATAAACCCAACTCCATTTCAAATTTCAAACTGTCTCAGCTTTGGAGAGATACTACTGGTGAGAACCATGCTCTCTGTAGCAGGTTTGTTTAAGCATGACAGAAACGGGTCCTGGGGTAATTCAAGATACTACAGGTCTTGGATTATGTGCTTTCCATTTTTCAACAGAGAAAACAAGCGTAATTTAATTTGCTACAATGTGTCTTTTAAAAAGGCTAAAGATAAACCATCCTTGCTTTTGTGTAACTAAACTGATCACAGCTTAAGCAGATCAGATTAACTGCTAAAAAAGACTGTGTTGACAAACAGTGCAGAAAAGTTTATCAGCACTTTCTGTGGATACAAAAAGCACAGTAAAACACACAAATCTTTTGCCAGGAGGTTGTCTTAAGCTTGTGTTTAACTTGTCAAGCAAAGGCTGGAAGAATAAGATGTAAAGGGTTTTTATTGAACATAAAACTGTTCAGGTGCTGTGACATCAGTAGCAAACCACTACAGGAAAGGGCTTTTCACTACACTTTTCATATGTTTTTAACATGTGGCTGAAGTTGCCATTTTAATTGTTCCACTTCACCTGCTAGAATGCCTGTTAGCAACAACTACCGCAAAAGCGATCCCCACTGGGGACTGAAGCACCACGCAGCCTCGTCAGCAGACACACTTCTACGCCGGCTAGTTCCCTCCCGTGAAACCCTTTCAATCAGAATGGGGGCAAAACGTGAATAGGTATGTGTGATTATCAGACTGCTTCCTGATTTTCTAGAACAAGAAGCAAATCATACCATGCAAGTGAAATTAAATTAAAAGCATGTAGGTCTTTCTTTGTCAGAGAAGCATTTAAGTTTTCTTCTCTGTCTCACGTGAAACATGTATGTTAATGCTCCATTTTGCATAACAGTACAAGACAGAAAGCAGTGAACAAGTATATCTCTGGATGATTCAAGGATTCTCATTCACAGGGGTTCTGTAATAAAAATTGACCAGGGCACTCAAACTTCAAATTCCTTCACTGATAATTGAGTATCTGAATAATGAGGGGGTTTTGCCTGGTTTCTTGAGGAAGCCAGACTCATGCATTCATAAAGTCTGGTGGTTTGTTTTTTTTTTTTTCTTTCCAGTAGAATAATTTCAGCTAAAATTAAGGAGGGGTAAATCTTTCTAAGTCAAATAAATTTCATGATGAAGGTGGTGGCTGGGTAGAAGCAAAGACTTTAAATAGCCTCTCTGTGGAGAGGAAAATTTGGGGCTCAGCTCAGTAATATTCTTCATGAGAATCCACATAGAGATACATTATGAATGACAGCTATAGGAATTCTGGCTTCACAAGCTGTACAGATCCTAGGATCACTTCTTACAGGTATATGCAGAAGGTCCTTTACAACCCAAACACACTGTGAAGAAAGTGTAATAGGTTCATTTTTTGTTGCCTACAGATGCACAGTTCTTATTAATGTGGATTTCTTGTAAAGAGACAAACAGAAATACTAGAGAAATAAAAAAAGATAATCTGTTTTAGAGGCAGGAAAGATGGAAGTGGAAGATAAAGCAAATACTACTCCTTCCCTGATCTCGCTGCTGCGTTTTTATCCTGGAACGCCAGACTTCTGCTGCACCTGCAGCATCCCCATTGGTTAACAGGGGGGTGATATGCCTCTGCCTTTGCCAAAACTCCCAGAGCTCCAAGCCAGCGCGAGAAGGTGAGACACAAGCTGGGCAGTGCACTACAGCCCCGCACCAGGGTGCACCCGGACCAGAGGGACCCGCCGCGCAGCGCGCTCCAGCCACGGCCATGCCGTGCATCACCAGGTGCGGGCCAGGAGAAGCACACAACAGTAGGAACAATGAGCGAGCACACGTAGTCTCGGAGGAGAGGAAGCTGTATCAGACAAAACTGGAGACCCCTTTTAACCATACCAGATGTAATTAAACCACTTCTGGCACTGTGGGATGATCTTTCCAAATGCATTTGAGTAAGGCAGAAAGTATCATTTTAGCTATTGGACCATTAAAAAAAGAGTGAAAATGAGATCCCCCTTTGGGTCTAATCAACACTCACACACTAGCAGATGTTTTTCTACTCCTCTCAGATAAATACATCTGACTGTGTATCTTCTGGTTTCTTTATGGAAAACTAATTGCCCACTGCAAAGAATGTCTAATTGATGTAGCATGTGATCACTGTTATTTGCACATTTTCCATAGCTCTGATATTTCAACATACAACTCGTGAGTTTGTGGATAGAAGGTTGCAAGGTGAGCCGTTTCAGCCTGCAGGACTATCCCCTGAATGTCATTCAGCTACATGCTGTCAGATTCACAGGGCTCCGTTGCCTGCTTTTTCAGGATCTACCCAAAACGAACAGGGTAAGAAGGAGTTGAGCCCAGGAATTATGGAAAGAAAGCCACTGGCACAAGCAAGCTAGAAATGTGTAAGACAGCAACATCTTCCTCTATGTAACCCTTCGAAAGTGTTTACCATGCTGGGGTACTGTTGCACGGCTCCCAGTGCACGGGCTCCTATCTTTGTCTGCGGCAGACTGGGAGCCCGCAGGGTGCTCCTCTGGACTGCCAGCCTCACAAGGCTGACCACAGCGGCAATCAGAGCCTGTTCACCCACATCGCTGAAGCTATGTGTGCCTGCAAACCATGCTGCCCCGCAGGGAACACTCCCGCTCTCCCATGCTCTGCGTGCTGAGAGAAGAACCTCTGCTTCCACCTGAAATCTAGAAAGACTTTGATGACAGTTCCTGGAAGGGAGCACAGACCTGAAACCCTGATGAAATGTTTATCTGTTTTATGATTATTAAAAGATTTAAGAAGAGCTGGAAGCTAATAAAGAAATACTGCCATTGACCTACCAACAAATTCAACGCAATCTGTATTATGTCCACACACAATTCCAGCAGCACACGCACTATTGTTCCCAAAATCAACATCAGCCATTGGACAGCGCACTGCAGATCGAAATGCCAGACACAGAGGACTGACACAAAAAGGGAAGGAACCACAGAAGCACGCTGAGTAAGTTTCCTTAAGTACTGAGCATCGTTAGAGTACAGAGGTAGGCATTTTGTGACAAAAAAGAAAGCAAATGCCTTTTGTTTCGCAAAGTAAATAACTTTGCAAAATTAATAGTGAATGAGTCATTATTAGCTATAGACCTATACTAATGGAGTGAAAATAAATACTGAAACTTATTATAGCTGTTTGGAGGAAAAATTAGCAACAAGATAGAAGTCATCACATGCAAAGTAAAAAGCAAAATCATATAGAACACCATCTTTCTGTTTATTATTTATTGCAATACACACTCATATTTGACATTGTTATTCCAAGACCACACTAAATGCAATATTGCAGAGCTGGCTATAAACTAAAGCCCTTTGGGCTGAATTTTCATCCCAACGCACGGAGAGTTACTTTGAGGACTCCTCATGCTGTCAATTTGGTGTATTATCAATTCATCATGCAGTGCAGTGAAAACTTCTATGCCTCTAATGTATCTTAAGTTTTTCTTCAGAATAAGCTTTTTCAGGTGAGAATGAGTTGTTCTTGCCAAGGAACACACAAAAACTGCAGAGTGTTATATGCTGTTTGTCATTTTGACTAGGCAGCACAGCAGTCATTCTCCCCCCTTCTCTCTCCACCAAATTAAGTATTTTCAACAGAAACTTCAGATTTTCAAAGAGGTTCATGATTAGGAAATAACATAAGCAGAGAATCAGAGTGACACTGAGCACTTCTGAAAACCCAGCCATAGACTCTTCAAGGCTCCCTATGTAGCATTACATTCCATGCTTTGACAGGCCTACACCAGCTATTCTGCACATGTTCCTAAACCTGTTTCAAAAATCTTTGTGTTTTAATGGAATGCAACAATCAAAAAACCCAGCACCTGGACAGTCATTTCCAATGAGCTCCTAGTTGCCTATCTCCTTCAATTTTTGTGGTGGTTTATATTACTTGGTACCACTTCAGTGAAATGATGGCTTTCAGAAATTGTAATTGAATGTAAGTAAAATTAATTTTCTAAGCCCTACAATCTTTCATTCCAAGTCTAGAGTTCACTGGATTCTTTTGATAGAAGTCTTTGTAAAAGAATGCCAACTTATCAAATCCAAATCTTGTAAACTCAAATGACCTCCAAAGTTTAAGGTTAAAACTGAGGGGGATGGAGGGGGAGTGGAAGGGGGTAAGGACAGGCCCAGCACACACCAACAAATAACCTGAAAGTCCAGGCACTCTTCTGTGACATTAGAAACACCTTCCTAGGGAATGCAACGCACAGGGCAGAAACTTGAACACTTGAACTTGCCCATCCCACTTTCCAGGGTATGCAAACATAATTTCACCATTTTTTTCCAACAGAATAATCTGGAAATCATTCTGACACAGGGTGCCCAGGATTAGAAAACCTTTTTTTTTTCCTTCCAACACCAGTCAGAACAATCACTATCTTGCAAATAGTCAAGCATGTAGCATTAAATGAATAAATAACAGAAGGTGCCCGAGAATCAGAGGGAAAAGGCAAAGGAGGGAGACGGCACGGGAAGACTTTTCATTTAATTTAAATTTCTACTCTGCTGTTTTTTTCTCGATCTTTAAAGTCTATGAGTGATATTAGAGCTTCAAGGAAGTAATTAACAATTTTTCAAGATGCATCAATAGTGCCAGAACACTACACTGTATAATTATTTGAAGTAGATAACATTTAAAAGGCATTTTCCAGGATGTCTCAAACTTCTTGCAATGTCATGATCTTTTTGTGCTGATATGATGGCCCACTTTCTCTGGGTATTAATACAGTATTCCATAATTAATATATCTGGCCTATCCAAGAAGAATTATCCTAGGATTCTGAAAAGCCAGCGTCTAGATTAGGTCACTCGTAGGTGTTTAGTGCTCTTAACAGGCAAAAATTAACATTTTTAGTTTAGGCCAAATATCAAATTTTAAATTAAAAGTTACATCCACATTGTGAAATGCGCTATGACAGACACCCAGCGAGCTGTAAACACACACACACCTTCTGGAAACATACTTTAACTGTGGTAGTCCATAGCTCCTCACAGACTGAACTGCATTACTCCTCAAAGGAGTAAATCACTCCTGAATTTTTGATGTTGTTGTATGGCTTTCAGTGTCTGTGTTCGCTCACATGCAGCTCACCCAAGTGTCTCTCCACTGCACTGCAGTATGCAGCATGGACATACCACAGAGATCAAATACAGAAGGAAAGAATTTAACCAGTTCAACACCAAGCAAAGATAGAGGGTTCCCTGTGTCTCCATTATTGCACAGATTTAATAACAGCAGAGGCACCTGAGCCCTGCCTGAAGGACAAGCAATAAAGGACAGGCAATAAAACAAAGCTACTGCTGTGCTAGGGTAAGCACAGAAACATCGAAAACCTGGACCTCACTTTGGAAATCCGCAGCAACAACCAGTGAAGTGATTTAAAATTAAGTAACCTGGAAGAATCAATTACCAAGGTCTGACTCACTGGTATGTAGAGACACCTTTAAGGTTATTTAATGTTGCTCTTCTGATGCAGTGTCCCAAAAGATGCATTATTTACCCATATAACTAACCTAAAGTTTTAGGTAGGCACATAAGAGTTCATGCACTCCCTAAGTCTGTAGAAGATCGTTTAATGGAAATTCATACTCCTGGCTTAAGTCTTAGGATTTGTATCTGCCAAAAATAGTGGGATGCATTCCAAGGTACAGTATGGGTTTTAGTTTTTCAGCTGCCGCTCAACCTGAGCTGAGCAGCTAAGTCTAAGTCATTGACAAGTTATCTATTATTTAATTTCTAGAGTTTATTCAGTAATTTCCTCAAATTTTCAGAAGTGAGAATTGCAACATGATGCAATGCTTGGGTTTGCCTTTTTTTTTTCTTTTTTTTGGTTACTGCAGACAAGTGAAAATGCTGCTATAGCATTATCAGTTAGCAACAACCTGCTCTGGAAAAAACAAGAGACCAGTTTTCCTTATGCATCTTACTGTGTCACTGGTACCATTACACAAAATACTTCACCTTTAAATGTATTCATTTTCCTTTCAAACTGACACCAAATTTGAAAGACAGACCTGTTTTGATCCCTCCCCTAAACACAGATCAAATACTGAAGTATCTGTATTTCACTTGCAGATACAATTTCCAACTTAGTCATTATTTGAAGTTCATCAAGGAATTTCTTCATCCTGTAATTTTTCACCTGCAGGTAGTTAGAACTGTGATTACAATTAAAATTACCATTAAAAACTTCATGCTGTGGTTTCATTACCACTCATTTGTGGTGTCAAATGAGTTCTATTAATCATGAATTATGCTATTCACAGACTTATGTTAACATGCACCTCAACAGGAACCGAGATGTTTCCACTGAAATCTGCAATTCAAGATTTGATTTTGGTAAGCATCTGAGAACTCATGCTAAAACTCCACTTGGTGAAAGAATGACCTGGGCGCTTGTGTTGTCAGAGAGGAAGGTAAGTATGTCTCTCACAAAGTGCGCTCGCATGTTCATATTAATGTATTATAGACCTCTTGCCATTATTTGCTCAGCTAAAACATGAGCTCAGAGAAGGTTGTGGGACCTGTCCAATTCTCTTCAAGTCAACAGAAAGGCTCTTGTGGCACCTTTTCATGACTGCTTCCTGCAATCAACCACAAAACTACATGCAAGGCTGAGGGTAGTGTTAGACTCTACAGCATCCGTACCTCCAGGTATAAAGACAGTCGTCTGGCTGCACAGAATCAGCATCCAAGATCCACAAAGTTCTTGTACTGGCAGGAGCAGTTACTATTCTCAGCTATATAAGGCCCTACTGCATTTCCCCAAAGGAAGTGTTTTAAATTGGGTCACTTTTTCCCTTTAAGGATAAATAATAGATTAACATGTAATCTCCCAACTTACTAGCAATCCAAAAGTATGAAAGCTATGTCTGCTGTAATCACTGAGAGGGAAAGTAAAGATATATTATAGTTTATTAATGTAAAGGAAGAAAATGAAAATACATCTAGTAAATAACAAACTAAGCATTTAAAGACCTTTGTAAGTGTCACAAAGCTACACAATATAGACATAAACTAAAATTATTCAGTAGATGACCCACAATACATCCATGGATACTGAACAGGTAAAAAGCAAAAAAAAGCTACATTACCATCAAGTATGAGATAAAACAAGCTGGTGTAAAACAACTATGTCAGCAGAAAAAAAAAATGGTTTCATCTGTTGTCACATTTCTATTCCAAAACTGTTACTCCAAACTTTTCACCTTCTCCCATAGTTACTTTTGCATGCTCTGCACACCCTTCTCTGGGAGCACATTTCCTTATCTCTTTAAGTCACTATCCCCCTACTTCCCACTTTCTTAAGAACAGGATGGTCAAAAAAAGCTGATGATCGTATGTCTGTAACAAAAATGAAAGCAAAAATAAGTAGGCCAACAATCACCCTGTCTTTTTGCTTGTATTTTCTGCAATTTTTTGTATCTATCTTCTAAACTGAAAATTACTCAGACTAAAGACTGTCCTGCAGTATACCTGCATACTATTAGCATTACACAAATGATAACAGAGCCCAGAGAAGCTCATTATGTCCTCAGCTGAGAGTCCTCCGAACTTGCTGGTGTCATCCTGCCACTACACCATGATAAAAGAGACTGCAAAACAGTAAGAGAACAGTTCTTCTGTTCCCCAGCACCCCGAATTTGTATGACACAGACTATCACCAAGAAGGGCATCTCCTAATCCCAGTTAATGACCTACATATATTACAGTAACAAAAGCTTCTGCCATAAGTGAGATGTAATATAAACACTGACTTTAACATCCATGCTTAAAGCAACCACCTTTAATTTCAGTATCTGCAGCAGACTATTCAATTTTTGATAATCTGCAGAAGAAATTATTTCAGCTTTAAAAAATTGCAAATAGTACTTTCTACTTAAGTAATACAATGAGAAACTGGAACGGATTTATTCTAAAGTTACAAACAGTAAACCACAAATAAAATCACATTTACAGAGAAGGGTATCTTCTGCAGGCACCATAGAGCTGGCAAGACAGAATTCTACTTTCATCAATAATCTCAGAGTGCAAAAGAGAAAAAAAACAAAAATTATGCAAGGAGAGCAAGATGTAGGGACAAATGGCAAAAAAAAAATCTGCTCCCAAAGAACAGAAAAGGATGAATTATAAAATAAGTCATTAGTGTGAGGGGAAGAGGAATGAAAAGTAAGTGTGAAAAGAATCCAACCTCTAAACCAGCATTTTTTAGTTACTAATAGAAAGTACCACCTTCAAGAAAAGCTGCTGCTTCCATGTCTAAAAGGATGATGCTTTAAGGAAAGTGCAAAAGTCCTCAGGCAAGAGACAAAACTGTCCCGCTCAGGGAACCGCAAGAAGAGACGTAACGTTTCGTATCCACTTTCCGGCTGTGATCCAAATCTGGCACAGATGGCTTGTAAATGATTGTCACTGCCAGAAACCTGCAAATGACTGTCACTGCCAGAAACCCATTGGCCTATTATGAAATGAGTTTTAGTCTCGATCTGGATGTTGACACTACAAAGGTGGTCGGGGGTGACAATACTCTAGGACCGCTGGTGCATCACTTACCTGTCATAGGGCCCAAAGCGCACCCTGCAAGAGGTGGCAAGAGCCCCTTCAGCCCCTTACTTACACCCACCTTAGGCACACTGCAAACCACAGGATGACCAGGTTTCCCTCCCTGTTCTAGTGCTGATCTCCCTTGAGCCTTGTCCCATTTCCATTAAGCTAATTCCCCGCAACTTCCACAGGTCTCTATTTGCCTCCCTGGTAAAACTGAAGCGATACTTTATTTTCCTTGCCTCTCTTTCCTGCCTGGATGATTTAGGCTATCAGCTTCAAGGCAGCAATTGCCTCTGACGATGTGCTTGTACAGCTCCCTAACAATGATGCTGCGCAGAACAGGACTTTGATCTCAGCTGGAGTCTATGCCCTACAGCTGTAACACCCTATAGAAGAGCACAGACCCCATTAAGGGAGAGTTCTAAATTAAATGTTTTAAAAGCACACGACTAGGCTAATTTTATACATCGCAACAACCTGAGACAAGACAGCCTAATTTAGAGCAGAGGAGACGAGCACCTTTTGTACCCTTTTCTTCAGAAAAAGCAGCGCGCTCATAAATTACCAATGCCATTCCCCACAGCAGGCAGCTGAGCGCCAGCTTCCCTGCATCGCGAGCTTCCCTGCAGCACTCTACCTGCACTGCTGCCTTTAGAATGACAAGGCTTAAGGGTAGGTGATATCCCAGTACCTCAAACAAATGCACAGAAGACAGTGCGGGACACTCTTGGTCTTCAAATCCATTCCTGTACCAGGACTCATTTACACATCACACTTGCAGAAATCTTATCTGCTCTAATTGCTGTGATTCATGAATTTACAACACAGCTCTGCTCCACAATTTTCATGCAACTGTAATCCTTCACTTAGCAAATAAATAACCAGCGACTGTTTATAGCTGCAATATCTAAGCACAGCCTTAAAACTTCAGAGCAAATTCATAAAAGCTACAAAAAATTGAGCACAGTAAAAAATGTCACAAACAAAATAATGTATATTATTACCATCATCGTGTACATATCAAGACGTATTACGCCGCTGCAAACGCATGCTGTGTGTTCTGCTTTGTACAGCACCCTCCACACCAAGTGCCAGACCCCCCGCGGCGCAGGTCACCGGTTCCCCTTGGGCTACGGCAAGTTTATCTGCACAAACCAAGCCTCAGCAGAATTACACAGACGCTTTACAGAGAACTCCGGGGACTTGCGGCAAATTTTCCCCTCTGCGGACCGCGCTTTTCAGCTGACAACATTTATATTTCTCATTAAACAGGTTAGATGGTCTTTCAAATGCTGCTTTTCAAGTGACAGTACTAAGATTTATCGTTCAAGAAGCGAGTGAAAGTACAACGAATAGCAGTAATTGGGACTGGGACGTTACAGTGACTGGGTATTGATACTTTCATCTTAGCTGACAACAGTTTCATTTAACTATAGTTTTGTAGCATAAGGAATGCGCTCACTTATTCAAGACACACCAGCAAAAAATGAAAATGAATATGTTAATTTCAGAAATTCTATAAATTAAAAATGAATTCAGGAAAAAGATATGAAACTCAAACCTATTCCTGAACAAAAAAATAAAAAAATGAACTCCTGTGAATCTGTAATGATACCCAGCCACTTCCGCTTTGCGTTTTCTACTGGAAACTGCTAAAGGATACCAAAGGAAAACAATACTGTCCTTGAGAACATCAACCCCTAAAGAAGCTACATCTTACTCTTAACTGCCATCAGGAAACACCTTTGGGGCTGGGGGCAGCTACATAAACTGCAACGAATTTTCGACTTGACTCTAAACTATTTTGAACCTTAATAATAAAGGGCAGAAATGTTGTTAAAAATGTTCGATTTAAAAAAGAATTCTTAGCTCATTGTACCTGGTAAGTAGCTTCATATGAGTAAGTGCTTAATCATAGGCTTGAATTTCTATCTACAAAATAATTTCATGAAAATAAATGCAAAATATTTACTTTCAAAAAATAATTTCTCAATTGTATTTCATTACGTTAGCAAACTCAAATCTCTTCATCCTATGACTATTAGTGTTTCAAAAGCAGAAAACATAAGAGAAGAAGAAAAGATTACAGGCAAAATGACAAAATTGCACATAAAAAAATAATATGAACCTTTTATCCACCTCAGCATGAAAAAGCTAGGAATGACACTAAAAGAATTACCTACTATTTTTGTTAACTCACCCAAAATGTTCTCAGCATCTTAAAAGTGGAAGTATAATCTGTTTTGTGAGTTTTGGACATGCAGGTGGATTGCTTAATGAGTTGTGCACAATACATACAGAACTGATTCTCTCTGGCTCATTTCACTTCTAAGGAAAAATATGACATTTTTGTAAAGAACACTTCTCTGCTTGAATTAATTCAGGTATATAGCTTCATGTGTGTTCAATAGCTCGGAGGAATAATGTAAGTGTAGGAGTCATGCTACCATTTACAATTCTGTGACAAAGTTGAAACAGTTTTGCCAAGCTCAGAGAAGGGCTTGCAGCATTTTCCAGCACACTCTGCATCACCAAGGTTCAGGCTATGTCACACACATCTTTACAGATTTCAGCATGCCCAACAGCCCTTGCTCTGTCCCCCACACTAGCAGCAGTGACATCGTTGGCTGTCACATGCTACCCAGACCATAAAGAAGGCAGGAACCAGGTCTCCAAGCTTTGAGAGTCAACAACCATTGAACTCACTGCAGTAAACAGGAATCTGAAGCAATGGAGCAGATAAGCATGGGGCATTTTGCACACAGACATTAGATGAATTTTTCCAAGGGGTGCCCATCAGGCCTCTCCCTCACCCTGTATATTTGACTCCTACAAAATTATACTTTGACCTAACTTACTAATAAAATGTTTTTATGCATAATCTCAGTCACATATGCATTCAGAAACTACTGCTTCCTGGATAAGTACGTCTGGAGATGCTTTAAATACGGAAGTTCAATGAGATTTGGCATGATACAGCTCTATCTCAGGAATTAGCTCTGTACACTGAAAAGTAAATCAACTTCTTGAGGGAACTCTGTGTTAGAAGGCTAAACAAAGACACTTCAAAGCAGAAGCATCGTTCGTTTGCCTTTTGGTTTGGGGCAGTCCTCAGTGGATTCTGGCCGTATGCGCATGGTTAGTATTCAAGAATAACATTGTACTGGAAAGACACGAGTATCATCAGACCTGTGTTTCTCTGAAGATCTACTGCTTTGTCTCCCTTTGCTCCTCAGAACTGCACTGAGCAGAAACAGAAGAGATGTTTTATTTCCATCTTCAAGGCCACTTCTACAAAACCCCTCAGCAAACTTTTGGCACTGGAGTCTGCAGAGCCTTGTGTACAGTGACAGAATGGAGAAAGTTACTCTGCTGCGGGGAAGAGCCATGAACAGCTGTTCCATGAGTATTTCTGCCTTCATTACACAGCTTCAAATTGCATCAGAATGCATCCGTTAGTCATTTTTGAAGCCTTACTGCCAATTCCTTACATCTTTTCAAAACACATGGTCTGAAAGCTACCGAAGAGAGAGTGGCGATATTCTTGGGTTCATTGAAATCAGTTTTCTTTCTTTCTGATTCTTCTGTTGATTAGAACTATCACGTGCACAGATTTAAACAGCAGGCTTCCACTTGTGCATCTATTATTTTTTCTCTGTGTTAAGGAGTGATTTATTTGTGTTTAACTTGCACTCCTTGTGACATATGGTTGCTACAAATACTATAATTTAGAACGGGCAAACTACAACTGACCTGTTTAAACAGCTGTCTTTGTATTGAAATGCGCTTTGTAAATATTTTTAATTTCATGTTTCTCTAAAAAAAAAAATGTTTACGCTAGTGTATCTACCTTGTTTCATTTACAACCAAATGAATGAAACAAACACACTTTGCTCTCTTGGCTAGAACACCTGTTTAAAACGCCTGTGGCTTCTTTCTGCAACGATTCAGTCCGGAAAAAGAGACTTTAATGACGACTAAAAGCCCCATAACGTTCACATCAGCCCGAGTAAGCAGATTCAGAAATGGCTTTATTGTTCCACAGCACAGCCCATTCCTCCCAGAGCTACATCTTCTTTGGCTCGGTCTCTCCTCGTCCCGGCAGGTCACAAACAAACTACTCGCGTATTCCCGCAGCAAACGCTCCCGCTCCAGCACCGGGCGCTCGGGGCAGGCACGGGAAGGGCAGCGCCGAGC
>NW_010249711.1:0-8183 GCF_000690775.1 Eurypyga helias
GAGGGAGGGGAGGGGGGCTGGACAGCTGCCCCTCCCTCCCCCCGGCAGGCCCCCATCCAGTGCCCTCGCTGAAGAAGGGACACAGACCCGTCCCAGTGCGTGTCCCTTATTTTCATTCATTGTCTCTGCACCGAAATAGGCTGGGAGAGAGCACAGACACGCCGAGGTTCAAGGCAGCATCATGGAAATCTGGCTCAATCCCTCCCTTCAGGGTTTAGTCACCGACTGCTCTGTTCTTCCTTGGAAAAAATACCATTCCAGTCGGAGAACGGTAACTGGTAGCTGGGCATCAGCGCCATGGCGGGGCTGCCGGGGAAGCGGGGGGGTCTGCAAGGAGAGAGCAGGGTTGATGCAGGCAAAATGCTGCATAGGAGCGAGGGACGGGGCCCTCGGAGGAGTACCCTGCGCGGTCCAGCCCTCCGCTCCCACCGGACTTCCAGGTGCTCCAGGACAAGCTCCTGGGCTTGGTGGGGCAGTTCCAGCCTTGAGGTGCTGTTTGCAGCTGGAGCTTCTCTCCCAGAGCCAGGACTGGTCTGCAGGGTACTTGGACCTCCCCCTTCGCTGGCCACCACTGCGGCTAGCACACGATTGTCCCCGCTCTCCCTCACTGCGCCAGCCTGCTCTCGGGCAGGGATTCCCCTCGGGATTACCCGCAGGAGAAGACACCGGCTCATAAGGAGCAAGAGGTCCGCGCCTGGGGCTGACCCCGGGGCAGGGTATCTCTGCTGGGCTCTCTCCCGAGCAGGGAAGGAGGGAAGGATGCTGCTGCGTTGCCATGGCTTGCTTTGCCGGGCCCCTCGCTGGAGCTGCATTCTGCCCTGGCTTTCCTCCAGACCCGGATTATTCTTCTGACCAGCTGGTGCCATAACAAGACAGGTTTTGGAGGCCCCTGGAGAGGAGGGAAGAGGTGGGCAGGGGAATGAGGTGGGTGAGTGTTGCAAGAGATGGGCAGAACTGGATTGTCACCCCCCAGAGCCGTGGGGTGCGTGCTGGGGGGGCTGTCCCTGCACCTCCCCACAGTATCCAGCAGCAATGGCCGCATCCCTCCCTGACTTGCTTTCATCTGACCGGGGTCAGAGCTGAGTGTGCTGTGTCCCAGAGGTGATGCCCAAGGACCAGGTCCTCCCAGTGTGTCTTCTGCTCCCGCTGAAGCCACCTCCCAGGGAACCCCACTGAGAACCAGTCGCTTTGCTCTGCTGCTGGTTAGAAAGATCTCACCCAAGCGAGGAAGCTGGTCCTGCCTCTGGGGACTCCCATCCCCAAATCTTCATCTAACGCCCACCCCCTGGACGTTCGTCCCCATCTCTCTTGCCCCAGGACCTCCTTGGATGTTCTCAGGGCAGCCTGCCCCGAGCTTCCCCTGCTCAGCCCCGTCCCCGCTCTCCTGCAGCACCCTGCAGTGGAGAGGAGGAAGAGGAGGCTGGGGTTACTTCACTGAGCCATCACCAGCGGGGCAGGACACGAAGCCAGAGCATGCGGAGGAGGTACCGGTGCTGGATCTGAAAACCCCTGCACCCCTTCACCTGCAAGAGGAGAGAAACCTGCCCAAGAGCTTCCTTTTGCTCATGTCACTGTCACAGATGGGAGAAGCAGAACAGCCCTGGGATAAGGAAGCACGATGCTCCCTTCCAGAGACAACAAGAAAACACCTTTCCCCTGGGACAGCAGCTGATCCTCCCACAGAGCATCCTTGCCCATACAGCCTCCCGCAGAGCTGAGCTGTGGCCGCGTGCCGGCCTGCCAGAGCCAAGGGGGAGCCCCACGGTCAGATCCCACCTGGACGAGGTCTGATGGGACCTCAGCACCCATGTACAGCGCTCACTGCCGCACCGTGCCACTCGGTGTCCCCATCTCAAGGGTCCACCCCTGCCTGGCCCGTGCTGGGATATGACGACTCCGGGGGCCCAGGCTGGTGCCAGGGTCAGGGAGGAGGTACGGGCAGGGCTGCCGGCCCGCTGCCAGCCCCGGGACACAGCCTGGGGCCCTGGGGACCCGCTGCCGGATTGCTGGTGCATGACTCACCCAGGCTGCCTGGGGCACCACGCAGCGTCTGTCACCCCTCAGCGAGGGCACAGGGAGACTTTGGGGGTAGATGCTGCTCGTGGAGGTGCGCTGAGCCCGTCTCAGGCTGTTGTGCTGCCTGCAGCCAGGCCTGGCCAGGTTTCTGCCCAGCAGAGCAGGAACAGGAGAACGGCTGTTCTCCTGTTGAGAGAGCGGCTTCGTGGTATTTTGCTAGCCGGAGTTAAACCACGACAAGGAGGCAGCAAAGGGCTGGTGGGAAGGTCTCAAGGATGCACATTGCATCCTCCTCCCTGCATGGGGGACAGAGCCTCCAGCCCCACCATGGTCTGTGTGTGCTGGGGAAGTGGCTGGGTGGGGAGGAGAGGGTCTCCCATGGATGGGAGCAGACCCAGAAGCCAGGGGCTTCCTGGTCAGCCCACCCTCCCCATCCCCTCCTCTGCAGGGTCCCAGGGGTGGTGTGGTGCTGCCTGTTCGGCAAAGCTGCTGAGGCCTTTAGTGTTGGGATCTCTTGGGATCCTGTCACCAGGGTCTGTCTCTCCTCCTATGTCAGCTCTAAATTGGAAAACCTTGAAAAAATATGCAAAATTCAGGGCTCATCTTCCCACACAGTGCGGAGCAATCTCAGTCCCCAAACTGTGGTCTGCACCAGCATCTGAGAAATGCTCGCCCATACGTTGACCATGGAAGGTTACCAAGAATGACAAACCTCACTTTGGCAGGTCTGCATCCACCCACCGGTGTCTGCATGCACGAGGAGGTTGAAAAAGCCACCAATGTAGAGGACTTAGACTCTTTGCCTTAAAAAAAAAAAGAAAAGTAAGGCCTGGGTCTAATTCCCCTGCATCTCTCAGGAGAATTGTCCCAGGCGAGATTCCTTCCCTCTTCCCATAAAATCAACACATTTAAAGAGAGAATCATCATCACATGGCTTTTAGTTGCATGCTGAGAAGCAGATGCTGCATCCACCAACTCACAATGCGGGAAGGAATTTGGCTCTTGTGTTTTGGAGAGCACAAAAATAGATCAGGCTGAAGGTGCATTAATTTATGGGCTTCCACATCACCCGTGTATGCACACAAGCACATGAATGTGTACACACACATGTTGACACATGTTGTGGGGTCATTCATGGAGCCCATCAGATGGTTTGTGCCACTAAGAGAGCAGCAAAGACCACTCAGAGCTGGACCAGTTCAGCCCCGTTTCAGCTGCCCTCCATCCCATCCATCTGCGTGGGCACAGGGGAGAAGCTCAGCCTGGTTTCCCACCGAGCTGAGCCTGAACAGTCCCGGTTTGTTGGTGTTTTGCTCCCTCTTGGTTCAGGGCCAAGAGAAGAACCAGCTCAGAAAGTCACAGGCGCACACGTAGGAGTGTGTGACACCCCTGGGAGAGGGTCACCTCCCCTCCAGCACGCTGCGACACCTCGTGCGTGCTGTCCTTGGCTCCTCCTGCCACTGAAGCACCACCAACACTGGCCACACCAACAGCACCTACAGCCGACGGCCAGGTACAGCATCTCTGCTGGGGATGGAAACCCTGGGTGGAAGAGGACAAGTGTTAGTGAAGGGTGATGCCTTCAAAAGGGACCTGACGTGGCCTGTGGCCCGTTGACTCCACCCAGATGAAGAAGCTCTGCTCCACTTCCAGATCCTTGGGCAGACCTGAGGAAACTGCACCAGGAGTGATCCCGCAGCCAAAATCCTTGTGAATTTTCCCCCATTTCTCCAGTGCAGTCAATGAGAGCCATTTGTGGGTGTGATTATGCATTTCATTTCCCTTATTACCTTTTGGGTGTGTTATGTAATTTCTGAGGAGTTCACGCTCTCCGGGTCTCTGTCCTCCTTGTCTCTAGGCGATGCAGGTTTCCCGTGGTTTTGGCTGGCAGGTATAAATACGTACATCCTTCCTGAGAGCAGTGCAAATAGGAAAAGGAGGAATTAATCACAGGTTACTACGATTACTGTGACTAATCCTGGAAGCTGGAGCCCCAGCAGCAAAGCAGCGCCGCGCAGCTCCCCGGAGCAGCAGAGATACTGCTCGGCGTGGCTTCGGCACGTGGCACCTTTCACTGTCGGCCGTGAGGGAGATGTGCGGTCCTGCTCTGGATGTGAAAATATCAAAGTTCACCTCACCCAGGGTTGGGGAGGGAAGGATGAAGCTGCGCCTTGGGCAGTTCTGCTCACGCGGGACTTACTGCAGCTGGACGGCACCGGGGCAGCACCGCCGGCACGTTCCTGCGCGAGGAACGTGTCCTCCGGAAAGGCAGAAGATGTCGGTCTTCTGGGTAGACACCAGGAATAATCCAGTGAGAAAAAGAGGTGTTCAGGACACGGACTGCTGGAGGGGAGGTGTTTGAGACTTGCTTGGTTTGTGGACACGGTGGTGCCCACACATCATTCATCCCTGGGGTGGCTCTTAGCCGCAGTGTAGGACATCAGCTAGGCTTTGCCGCCTGTAAATGCGGTTATTCCCTCTCTCCTGAGCGGGGTTGGTGCCCTCCTGCCATCCTCTGGCCCACAAAGCCTATTTTATTGGGTTCTGCTTGCGGGTGGTACGCTGGCACCTAGAGGTCCCCGACTGAGGATGTTCAGGGTAGATACATGCTTCCCTACGTTCAAACGTGGTTGTACCTATGTAACATTCACACCGTCTTAAGCAATTAGTTAATGAACCGGCAAAAAAGCAGTTCCCAGGCCAACCCAAAGCCAAACATGTTCGTCTTGGAGATGCAGCGTGACAGCTTTTTAAGAGAAGTGGGTCTCAAGCAAACCTCACTGTGGATTTCTGTGATCTGGAATGCTGCTCAAGGATTTTGGATCCCAAAACGTGGGATGTATGAGGAGAGTGAAAGGACTGCGCCCTGCCTGTGACGGGGAAAGCCCACGGACAGGACCACTCATCTCCTGTGGACCTTGGGCAAGTGCTAGGGCAGATATATCCCCTGGCTGCAGCATCCCTCACCCTGGTGCTCCAGGGTGGCGTTTTACGGGACGAGGACAAGGTTTTACTGCTTCCACCGACCGCTGGAGGCCAGGGCTGCTCATCAGGGCTCAGCCTCCTTCTGCAGCAGGAGAACATCCTTGGGGCATCCCAAAATGAGTCCGTTGCAGCACAGGCTGCAGGTGTGGGCACAAGCGATGGCAGGGTTGGTCCCGCGTCCCCCAGAACCAGTTGGAGCCGTGGGGCTGGTTGCTGTTGCCGTGAGCAAGCGAGGCAAGGCAGGCCTGGAGAAAGGCTGCCCGGCCAGCTCGGTGTAAATAACGTGGGCTAAGCCTCTTGGACTGACGTCTGGGCTCAAGTCCTACTAGGCCACCGTGTCACCAGCTTCTGGCCCTGCTTGGAAACGCTGCAGTGGGTCATTTTGATGCCACGCGTCACCCGAGAACGAGCCTGTCTGCAGGTGTTGGGCTGGGGGAGGTGGTGGCTCTCGAGCGTGTCATTGGCATAACGGCACTTTTAGGACGTATCGCGCAAGAGCGCTGGAGATCCTCCATTCGCACATGAGATGTGCTTCCTTATCCACAGGCACTGATGTCTCTACACTGGAGGATAAATCCAGAGCTGTTCTAGGTAGAAACTGTGATTAAAATTCTTCCAGTCTGAAGGAAACAGATGCAACATGGTAGGTCCAGACGAGCCAAATGTTGAAGGCACTGGATGAGATAGGCATATGCGTTTTTTCACCTAAAACCTGGTTTATCTCCAAGATGAAAATCTTGACTGTGAGCATCACCAACTGACAGTAGATCCCAAAAACTCTGGCTGGCCAGACCATGTGGGATACGGGCAGCAACATCTCACCTGCTACTGTGGGGACGTGAGAGCACCGCTTCCCGGTGAGGACCTCCGGGACTGGAGGAGCTGCTGTTTCCCCTGGAAGTCTCTTGCTGATCCTGTAACTTTCCCTGAGTGCAGAATTTGCTCTAGGATGCCTTCCCTGGCAATGCTCATCCCGGATAGCTCGTATGTGCTGGCATCCCTTCTCCTGGTTAGATGTGCCCTGCCAGAGAGCCTGCTTAGGAATCGCCCTGCTCCGAGGACAGGTCTGGGTATGTTCTCAGCCCTGGCCTTGGCCAAGCCCTTCGGGCCTTGTCCATGCCCATGTGCTCACCTCCCGCCCGCACCCCCAGTGCTGGGGTGACCTGTGCCCCGGGATGTGATGCTGGTTGGGAAGGGCTGTGCACTGGGCTGACTGGGATGCAGAGGGTGTCACCCAGAGCTGGTCTGACCCACCAAGAGGTGACACACTGCTGGTGCCCAGCAGCAAATGGAAGGTCCTTGTTCAGAGATGCCCAGGGACCACCCCGCTCCTCACCAGGGTTTGGGCAGTGCTTACCTCCTGCCCAGTTGCCAGCCCCAACTCCACTGCTAGCCAAAACAGCCCCAGGGAGCAGCTGTACCCTCGTACATCTGCACCTTTTCACCTCAAAATTCCCACATCTTCCCCCTTTCCATGCCAGCCCTGGTCACCCCCAGCCTTTAGCATTTTCTCTTGGTCGGCCCAAGAGCGGACAGACCACTCTTCCCTAACCTGTGGGTTTAGTGGCTGCTGTGAGGACACCCAGAAGGTGCAAGCCATGGCCCCATCTCCTCCGAACTGTAATCTCAGGCTTTTGCACTGGTTTGTGTCTTGTGTCCTCCCCGGGCTTTGGCAGGGCCCCGGAGCCTCTGTGGACGATGCTGCGCAGATCTGCCTCTTTCCCAGTCCTCCCAGCCCCGGACCAAAGCGGTATTGCCATCTCAGGGGCAGGATTTCTTTCTGGCTGCTCGCAGACCCTGACCCCTGCGCGGCTGGTATCGCCGCTCAGCACGTGGCGCACCGCCACGGCCCCCCGCACTCTACTCCCCATCGTTTGCACTTGAGGTGGTCGGTGTGGGACGGCGGGGGTGTGCGTGCTGCCTTGTAAACAGCACTGTTGTTCCTGGATCCCTGCTCTGGGGAAGGAGCCAAATGTGAGTAATGAAAGCACGAGAAGGGATGCCAGTGCATCCCTCCTTCCCGGCCCGGCTCCTGCACCAGCAAAGTTACTCTCCATCCCCCTTTCCCTGGCCTGGTGGTGCCCTGCACCCCCTGTACCAATGGAGAGGCCGAGGGATGTGACCAAGGGCAAGCAGGACCCGTGGCCAGCATCCCTCTGGGGCTCCTCCGAGGCAGATCTTGGCGATGGATGTGCAATGGTAGGAACGGCTGCCTTCAAGTTTTACAGCAGGACAGACAGACCAGGTTCCCAGGCTCCCAGTTTATCCCTGGTGGCACCAGTCCCCACCCGATGCCATGGCTCTGAGCCCCATGGGCAGCCCGAGAGGTGTTACAAACACCTGCAATCGCCATGGGTGTTTGGGTGGCAGTGGGGTGAATGGGAGCCCAGTGCCGTGGGGAGCGTCGCCCTGGGGGGCTGGGGCAGAGCCCAGCCTGGCAGGGGCCCTCTGCCCTCCAGGTGCTCCATGCAGCCCCAAGGCACTTGTACCTGGGCAAATCCCGGGTGGGGCGGGGGCTGGGAACATGGGATGTTTTGCCCAAATTCAGCATCACCCAAAAGCAGGAGTTTCTAGAGCTGGGTGCTCCCAGGGCAGTTCCCTCTGCGTACCTCCCTCAAGCCTTATTCTAAAAAAGGGACGAATTTATGCCCTGAACCGCCCTCTATAAATCCAAATTGAGCTTTACCCGGGGGACTGGCACCCTTGGGGTCACTCCCACAGGGGAGGGGTCCCAAGGGTGAGGCTGGCAGGGTGACACCTTCAACATGGGCTCCCCACACCTCGTGTGTTTTCTAGTGTAGAAACATTTCTCAGTTGGGTTTTAATTGAGCATTTCCATCCCGGTTGCTGGGGCCAGAGGGTCAGAGCAAAACCCTCCAGGGGAGAGAGCCAGGGAGAAGCACGGCACAGAGGACATGGCCCCTGCCCCCAGCACAGATGTTTAGGCAGCATTGTGTCTGGCAGGAGGGCACGTAGCCCCTTCCTGCAGCCCAGCCCCAAAAGGGACATCCCCGTCCCATGGCTGGGGCCACCTCCTCGTGTGACCATAACCTGCACCCCACGCGAAGCAGCCCCGCAGCCCAGCCCAGGGCAGAAGCGGGGTGTCTGTGCTTGGGAATGCGGGTGCAGGGTGTTTCCAGGGGTCGGTGGGGTTCAGGGGGGCCCCTGGGTGCTGCCGTCCC